>NW_026610563.1:0-227241 GCF_029499605.1 Hyla sarda
CTTTTCAATTCCCTCGGAGAAATAACAACATTTTTAAAAACAAGCAAATTGCGTGAGTCCCATAAAACCTCTTTAAAAACAGAAAAAAGAATCCAATTAGTACGTGTATCTTCCTTTTTACTAAGATCTTGACCAATAAAAACTTTCTCAAAAGAAAAACTGTTATATCCAGTGAGTTGGATTAAAAACTTCTTTAAAAACATAAAAAATTCTTTTGCATAAAAACAGTCCCAATAAAGATGCACTAAGTCTTCTCTACCTCCACAACCCTCTCTTGGGCATCTGTCACTTATTCTCAAACCTCTTCCATTTAAAAAAGATCGGGTTGGGAGGCAGCCATGAAAGGACATCCAACTAACGTCTTTTTGTCTGTTTGATAGTCCAATAACTTTAAAAAACTTCCAAATCTTCACAGACTGAGCATTAGTGCAGAATGGTACTTCATATAATCTCTCATTTTTCCTTATTTCTTGTTCTATTTTCTTTTTATCAGGTTCACCTAAAGAGCTCAAACCAAATTGATCATTGAAAGACCTGAGGAGCACATAGAAGGTAGGTATCACATGTGCTATGGGTCTCCTCAAATCCCTCTCACACCAGCCCCATTTGGAAAACAACCATCCTGCAAGGTATTTACTCATGTCTGCCGCCCTATTATTGCACTGTATCAATTTAAAAATTAAAAGAAAATAGTGCACCTTTAAAAACAGATCAATGTTTGGAAAGTTATATCCGCCCAAATTCATACTCTTCATCACTTCTTCTCTTCTCATTTTCTCCATCTTAGACCCCCAGAAGAACACAAAAAGCTTCCTTGTGACTCTCCTAGTCCATAACTTCCCTGGAGGAAGCACCATAGCCGTATACAAGAGAAGCGGTAGGATTACAGACTTAATGATAAGAACTTTCCCTTTAAGTGACAAGTTCCTTAACCTCCAGAAGGATAGCTTCTTCTCAATTTTACTGTCCAAAGTCTCATAACTTTTCTTTCCTTTGAGGTCTTTATCAAATATCACTCCTAGCACTTCAATGTCTTCTTTTTCCTTAACACCATCCACTACTATATTCTCTTGGTTCCCAAAACTGCATAATTGGCACTTCCCCCAGTTCACATTCATCCCAGCCACACAACAAAAAATCCTCACATGCAAATTTACTCTGTTGAGATCTGCTTGGGATGTACAAGTAAAAACCACATCGTCCATATAACTTAAAACCTTTAACTTACTACCATCACTACCTGGAATAAAAACACCACTCACACATTTATCTTTCTGCACATTCTTCAACAGGCCCTCTATAACGCATATAAACAGAATTGGGGAGAGTGGGCATCCCTGTCTGACTCCAGACAAGACATTAAAAGCAGGCCCCACATGCCCATTTACTAAAATCTGACTTGTCACCCCATGATAAAAACTCATAATAACAGATAATAACTTTTCTGGAATACCTAAGTGTTTTAAAGCAATGAACATAAAATCATGTGCAACCTTATCATAAGCCTTTTCGAAATCTATGGACTCAACAAACAGTGCATTCTTGTTAAAGTTACTGTAATAAATAGAGTCTCTTAAAAGCAATAAATTATCTGTTATTTTTCTTTTCGGTACTGCACAAACTTGGTATTCTCCCACAAGGTGGTCCACTACATCACTCAGTCTATTAGCCACAATCTTAGCAATTATCTTGTAGTCACAATTTAATAAAGTTATAGGTCTCCAATTTTTAAGATCTCTGCCATCACCTTTTTTATGAATTAATGTTATGACCCCTTTCTTCATAGATTCAGCTAAAACACCTGAGTTAAAAACATATTGCACCACCCGTGTAAACTCTTTACTTAAAATATTCCAGAACGCGGAATAAAACTCAGCGGGGAGACCATCACAGCCTGGTGTCTTCCCTTTGGCCATCTTATCCAGGGCCTGCTTGATCTCCCCTTCACTAACATCATCAATCAAAAAATCTACTTTTTCAACAGGAACATTATTCTCCAAAATATTACAATAATCATTCATCTCCGTCTCACTGGCTCTGCTCTTATTACTAAAGAGTGTCTCATAAAATCTGCCAATCTCCTTCACCATCTCCTCTCCAAAAACTTCCCCCGTAGGGGTAAAAACTGATTTAAAAACACCTTTAGCATTAAAACATTTTTTAAAGAAATACCGTGTACACTGCTCATTTTCTTCTAGGTGTTGCACTTTAGACTTATATACAATATTCCTTCCCTTTTCCAACAACCTTTTTTTCATCTCCCCCTTCACCTTAACAATCTCATCCTCCACCTCCACACCAACACGTTTAAACTTATAGAGAGTCTCTAACCGGGATACAAGCCTTTCATCACTCCTCCTCTTCTCTTGTGCTCTCTTTATGCAAAACATCTTAAAGAAATTAGAAAACTCTCCTTTAGCCCATTCCCACCACACTAAGACATTACTAAAATCAGGTTGTTTAGAAACACAGGATAAAAACACATGATTAAAACCAGCCATTACTTCCTCATCTTCCAATAGACTTACATTTAATTTCCAGAGCCCCCTCCCAAAATGAAGGGACTCTGTGACACTTATCTCAGCCGACACCATTTTGTGGTCTGAGAAAGTTGACATCATTTGATTGCACCGGACCACCTTAATCCCATCAGAGACCAGGATGTAATCGATCCGGGATTTACAGCGGCCACTATCTGATATGTACGTATATCTTTCATCAGTGCTAACCATCAGTCCAACATCAGTAAAATGCAAGTCTTGAATAATTTGATTTAAAACATTGGAAGTAATATCAGTTCTAACCTCAGCAGAGCTCTCACGATCATTGACGGATCTAATGCAGTTAAAATCGCCAACAATAATAGTATCTTCACGACCAGGGATAAAAAACTTAAGGGACTCTAAAAAAGACAAACGTGCTTGTTTTTCTGCTGGAGCATACACATTAAAAATTCTCATCCTCTGGCCCAAAACCTCAAAAATTAAAACCATACAACGACCAGGTACTAAAGTTTGGCAATTTAAAACTTTAATGTCCCTGTTTCGCAATAAAATCCCAACACCTTCATTTTTGTTTTCTGCACATGTGGACCAGAAGGACTGCCCACACTTCCACTCATTTGCATAAGGTGCTGACTTTATTGCACACTCCTGTAAACATATCACATCACTTCTAACATTCTCAAGAATATCAAAAATTGCAGCTCTCCTAATTTCAGACTCAATACTTCTTACATTAATAGTTGTTACAACCAAAGTCATAATAACTAGGAAAAGAAAACCAAATGCTTTAAAATCCATCTTAACTTAGAAATTAACATTTTGGCCTTCAACTTTCCTATGTAAACTTGCAAAACAATCAGGCGACCCTATGTTAGAGTCCCTGTCTATTTCATTATCACTACCAAGAACAAGGGCTTCCTGATCCTCAGACCAGCTCCCTGTCTTACACCTTTTATTCACAACCTGCACATCCTCATCTTCCTCCTCCTCTTCTTCCTTACTGCGAGAAACTCTCTGACCAGGTGTTAGAGATCTCTGAGATGACCCAACAACTTCCATTCCCTCCTCCTCCCCCACAATTGGGTTTGGACATTCAATATCATCCATAGCCTCTTCACTAGAAAGAACATCACCATACACTGTCTCAATTTTCTCCACCACTTTCACTTTTTTTTCTTTTTTCTTTTTCACCAAGGTAAATTCACCTCCCACACCTGTCTCCTCACCAGTCACAGCAGTGGAAACACCCTCCTCCCCTGACCTCTCCTGAGTGCTAATGTGCTCCACTATCACAGAACTTTCCTCAGCCACCTGTGCCACATTAACACTCACACTCACACTCTCACCAACTCCAGGAACAAACCTCCCTCCCCCTTTTTCTCTTTGTTCTCCTCTATTCCCAGCTGCATCAGCATAACTTCTCTTCTTTTTATACCACATATCACAGCCTCTTGCCAAATGTTCCTCACTTCCACAGATATCACATGTCTTCTTCTCTGTACAAATACTTGCTTCATGACCAGTTTTCCCACAATTTCTGCAACATTCTCCTTTCTCAGGGCAATAATCCTGCACATGGCCATAGGCATGGCACTTTCTACAATATTGCAACTGGCCTTCATAAAAGCAGAAACCTCTCTCTCCTCCGATAGAAAACACCTGTGGTATGCTCTTCCTTCCATCTTGCATTCCTTCATCTTTTTTAAATTTTACAATAAACTTTCTCTTACAATTAAAGTACCCAAACTTGTTCTTAAGTCTTCCTATAAATTTCACTTCCTCGCAATACCGGAACAAAAAGTTTGTAACCATTTCATCAGAAACCTTAGGATTATACATGTGGACAATTACTACCTTTGTTGTATTCATAAATAACGGTTCCACTTTAATCTTCTTCATTATAGCAGGCTCACTTTTCCTCTTCATTTCTTCAAGATCCATATAGACTCTCTGGCAAATCTCAGAACCACAAAAAGTAATATCATAAATTCCTTGCCTAGGAAAATCCTGTATAGCCAATACATTCCATACCTGTAGGTAATCAAGCTTGCGAAGAATCTCCACAACGATTTGGTCAAGTCCGATCGTCCCCCGGTGCTCGCCAGGAACGTAGATCCGCACCGTGTCCTCAAGTCCACGCGCCTTCTCGCTCATTTTTGCAGGTAAAACCCACGATCGCAGCTCAGCAACAATCCAGGGCCCCCCGTAAAGAGGGCCCCGATCACCACTCCTTTCAACCCAAACCACGCACAGAAATCCACACGTGATCTTAGCCAAAAGGCCGAGAAGCGATAACCGTGAAAGGGGCGGGCCCAACAAGGTGCCCTTCATGGGCACTATCACTGCTTGCTGTCAGGGAGGCTGCCAGACAATTTTCCATGCACACTCTGGGCTGGGGGGCAGTCAACCACCAGTACACACAGCAGAACCTAAACCCATACCATTATTGCTAAGCAGCAAGACAGGGGCCCATTGCACTCCCACGGGGCCTTTTTAAATGCAATCCATAACCCGGATTTGCCAGGAACCCTTCTTACTCCTCCTACTTGCATGTGACACTGGGCTTAGGATCTGCATAGGAAACACACACACAAGCACACACCTACCTTTGTTGCCTGCAGATGCCTCCTTGGCTGTCCCCAAACGGTATCAAACCAACACCCACGGGAAGCTGTAAGCATAGAGGACATGCCTGCACCCCATTGGACTTACCTGTGTGGGTTAAACCCGGGTTATTTGACAACCTATGGCGGTGATGGTTCTGCTCAGGCAGAGCAGTGCTGATGCTCCTCATAAAGCTGTCGCTGCTGTGAAGGTTATAGGTGACATCACAAATCCCTATGGTTACATACACAACAAAGCTGGGTTGTTGTTGTTTACACTCTGCAAGGCCTGTGGAAGTGAGTGACATCATAGCACTGTAGTTCTGAGGGTTCTAGATGGATGCAACAATCTCCTGTTGCTTCTATGAAGGCCATAATAGACGACATCACCAAACAGCTCCATAGTCACATACACAGCAAAGGAGAGATGTTGTTTACACCTAGTGATGTCAGTGGTATTGAGTGACATCACAGCACAGTGCTAAGGCTCCTGGGCCTGGACACAGCAGCGGCTGCAATATCTCAACGGAGAATACGTTTATATATATGTGTGTGTGTGCGCGTATATATATATATATATATATATATATATATATATATATATATATTTCTCCGCCGAAATCACTTTTAAACCCATTTCCACCTTTTTTTCCCTTCTCTTCCTCTTACTTTTTTTTCACGTTTTTTTACGTTTTTCTCCTTTTCGCCTCTTTTCTGGGCGTATTATTCTTCTTTTTCTTCTTTTTTTTCGTCTAATGCATACCCCATCAGTGCAGCAATGCTTATTCAATACCGCCAGCAGATGGAGACACTGGGGGATAATATTCTAAGGATTTATACTGATTTTTCCTGTCTGAATTTGTCGCACAGAAAGTTGCAGGCCAAATATGTGTGACATTTCTGCGACTTTAGCTTCTAGAGCATTTTTACAACATTATACATAGGTGCTGAATACATAAAAAGCGACTGTTCAGCGACAGACAAGTCGCATCGGCTGAAAGTAGGCCAGAATGTCAGTCCATGTTGGAGCAGGTTTAGATACAGTCTAAAGTATAGATCTCAAAGTCTGTGCACAGAATTTAGCAAGGGCCTCGCACCTTCTGATGCATCAGGTAGGTGCACAATAGCATAGCCTAACCCTCTGTACTTTGGTCTATATTGATGCGGGACATAGACAGCCAGCTGATGACCAATCCATTAGTGCAATGGATGGCTGGAAGCATTTGTCTTTGCCTTTGCAATACCACAGAAGCAATGCATGGTCAATGTACAGCAATGACACACCTGTGTGAACAGCCAGGAGACCCCCCCCCCCCCCATGTTATGTTACATAGTTACATAGTTAGTACGGTCGAAAAAAGACATATGTCCATCAAGTTCAACCAGGGAATTAAGGGGTAGGGGTGTGGCGCGATATTGGGGAAGGGATGAGATTTTATATTTCTTCATAAGCATTAATCTTATTTTGTCAATTAGGAACATTCAGCACCCACCCGCTATCAAGGCAGCTGCCTATCATGTCATGCCCTACCTGCACAGGTGTGCTGGCTACTCAAATGATCCAATTAAGGAGGCCATTTAGTCAGCAGCAGCAGAAGTCCTGTGCCTGGACGCTCCAACAGCGGCCAGACACAAGCAGAAGCAGAAGCAGCAGAAGCAGCAGCAGCACCACCTTTTGTTTTTTGGCTGCAGCAGCAGCAAGGCCCACAGGGCTGGCTAGCTGGCTAGCCAGCAAGCAGGTAGCAATGAAAGTAGGAATCTTTCTTTTTAACCCTGTAAGGGGGTGGTGCACTGTACCCGAAGATACTGCCATATCGGGTCAATGCATAGGGCGACGGAAGCAAGCTTCGAAATCGGCCCCCGTTCTCAAAAATCCATTTAATATATGGTCCCCAGATAGGGGACGTATCAGATATTAAACTGATAAGAACAGATTTTTTTTTTTTTTTTTTTTTTTTTTTTTATCTAAAGCCGAGGAACGTGCTTTCGATTCACCCAAAGTGCAAGAAAAAGTGCAAACGTGTTACACTAAAAAAAAACGTGCACAAAGGATGCGGTCTATCGCAAGCCCTTCTCCGATAGGAGAGAGGCCCCCCAACAAACCTTACCCTTCGCCTCCGGACCAAAAGGTACCTGCGAGGTTCCAGGTTCGATGTCCCTTTTCGCCGAAGCTACTAGGGGACCACAAATGCTCCCGGCATCCCCCTTGGCGTTAGCCAAGGTATCTGCCCGCAGAGCCGATTACGGTAGGTACCCTGCCAAAGCAGGAGTACCCGGGGTGTTTGCAGGGAGGTGCGGAACCTAATGGCCACACACACCTCCCCTAGACCGCCAGGAGGGACACCCAGAAGGGCTACCGCATCCTGACAAATCCTGTGAACACACAACACGCAAAAAGTGACACAGTGAGACAAAAAAGAAATAAATAAGTGAATGTGTGCAGATATACTGCCCGGACATCCGGCCGGATCTATAAAAATTTCTCTGATCCTAGCCAGAAGGCCGGGAATCAAGAGGTGAGTGCCACAAGGTGAAGAGATTATGGTGCCCGTGCTTCAACTCAGTGAGTCTATTCTCCCAGTGAGTTTCGGCACCTCGGGGTCACCACTCCCCGAGGCACAAAAGTACCTCGGCTCTAGACCCTCTCAGCCTCATGGCGAGACCCGGAGGGAACAGGTCACATCGGGGCAGCCGTCGAGCTGATTCCTCAGAACCAGCCCCGGAAAGCCCTGGTACACCTGCATCCTCCATGCAGCACCCATCCCCACCAGCATGAAAACTGATAAGAACAGATACTACACTTGATCTTAGCCAAAAGGCCGAGAAGCGATAACCGTGAAAGGGGCGGGCCCAACAAGGTGCCCTTCATGGGCACTATCACTGCTTGCTGTCAGGGAGGCTGCCAGACAATTTTCCATGCACACTCTGGGCTGGGGGGCAGTCAACCACCAGTACACACAGCAGAACCTAAACCCATACCATTATTGCTAAGCAGCAAGACAGGGGCCCATTGCACTCCCACGGGGCCTTTTTAAATGCAATCCATAACCCGGATTTGCCAGGAACCCTTCTTACTCCTCCTACTTGCATGTGACACTGGGCTTAGGATCTGCATAGGAAACACACACACAAGCACACACCTACCTTTGTTGCCTGCAGATGCCTCCTTGGCTGTCCCCAAACGGTATCAAACCAACACCCACGGGAAGCTGTAAGCATAGAGGACATGCCTGCACCCCATTGGACTTACCTGTGTGGGTTAAACCCGGGTTATTTGACAACCTATGGCGGTGATGGTTCTGCTCAGGCAGAGCAGTGCTGATGCTCCTCATAAAGCTGTCGCTGCTGTGAAGTTTCTAGGTGACATCACAAATCCCTATGGTTACATACACAACAAAGCTGGGTTGTTGTTGTTTACACTCTGCAAGGCCTGTGGAAGTGAGTGACATCATAGCACTGTAGTTCTGAGGGTTCTAGATGGATGCAACAATCTCCTGTTGCTTCTATGAAGGCCATAATAGACGACATCACCAAACAGCTCCATAGTCACATACACAGCAAAGGAGAGATATTGTTTACACCTAGTGATGTCAGTGGTATTGAGTGACATCACAGCACAGTGCTAAGGCTCCTGGGCCTGGACACAGCAGCGGCTGCAATATCTCAACGGAGAATACGTTTATATATATGTGTGTGTGTGCGCGTATGTATATATATATATATATATATATATATATATATATATATATATATATATATTTCTCCGCCGAAATCACTTTTAAACCCATTTCCACCTTTTTTTCCCTTCTCTTCCTCTTACTTTTTTTTCACGTTTTTTTACGTTTTTCTCCTTTTCGCCTCTTTTCTGGGCGTATTATTCTTCTTTTTCTTCTTTTTTTTCTTCTAATGCATACCCCATCAGTGCAGCAATGCTTATTCAATACCGCCAGCAGATGGAGACACTGGGGGATAATTTTCTAAGGATTTATACTGATTTTTCCTGTCTGAATTTGTCGCACAGAAAGTTGCAGGCCAAATATGTGTGACATTTCTGCGACTTTAGCTTCTAGAGCATTTTTACAACATTATACATAGGTGCTGAATACATAAAAAGCGACTGTTCAGCGACAGACAAGTCGCATCGGCTGAAAGTAGGCCAGAATGTCAGTCCATGTTGGAGCAGGTTTAGATACAGTCTAAAGTATAGATCTCAAAGTCTGTGCACAGAATTTAGCAAGGGCCTCGCACCTTCTGATGCATCAGGTAGGTGCACAATAGCATAGCCTAACCCTCTGTACTTTGGTCTATATTGATGCGGGACATAGACAGCCAGCTGATGACCAATCCATTAGTGCAATGGATGGCTGGAAGCATTTGTCTTTGCCTTTGCAATACCACAGAAGCAATGCATGGTCAATGTACAGCAATGACACACCTGTGTGAACAGCCAGGAGACCCCCCCCCCCCATGTTATGTTACATAGTTACATAGTACGGTCGAAAAAAGACATATGTCCATCAAGTTCAACCAGGGAATTAAGGGGTAGGGGTGTGGCGCGATATTGGGGAAGGGATGAGATTTTATATTTCTTCATAAGCATTAATCTTATTTTGTCAATTAGGAACATTCAGCACCCACCCGCTATCAAGGCAGCTGCCTATCATGTCAGGCCCTACCTGCACAGGTGTGCTGGCTACTCAAATGATCCAATTAAGGAGGCCATTTAGTCAGCAGCAGCAGAAGTCCTGTGCCTGGACGCTCCAACAGCGGCCAGACACAAGCAGAAGCAGAAGCAGCAGAAGCAGCAGCAGCACCACCTTTTGTTTTTTGGCTGCAGCAGCAGCAAGGCCCACAGGGCTGGCTAGCTGGCTAGCCAGCAAGCAGGTAGCAATGAAAGTAGGAATCTTTCTTTTTAACCCTGTAAGGGGGTGGTGCACTGTACCCGAAGATACTGCCATATCGGGTCAATGCATAGGGCGACGGAAGCAAGCTTCGAAATCGGCCCCCGTTCTCAAAAATCCATTTAATATATGGTCCCCAGATAGGGGACGTATCAGATATTAAACTGATAAGAACAGATACTACACTTGATCTTAGCCAAAAGGCCGAGAAGCGATAACCGTGAAAGGGGCGGGCCCAACAAGGTGCCCTTCATGGGCACTATCACTGCTTGCTGTCAGGGAGGCTGCCAGACAATTTTCCATGCACACTCTGGGCTGGGGGGCAGTCAACCACCAGTACACACAGCAGAACCTAAACCCATACCATTATTGCTAAGCAGCAAGACAGGGGCCCATTGCACTCCCACGGGGCCTTTTTAAATGCAATCCATAACCCGGATTTGCCAGGAACCCTTCTTACTCCTCCTACTTGCATGTGACACTGGGCTTAGGATCTGCATAGGAAACACACACACAAGCACACACCTACCTTTGTTGCCTGCAGATGCCTCCTTGGCTGTCCCCAAACGGTATCAAACCAACACCCACGGGAAGCTGTAAGCATAGAGGACATGCCTGCACCCCATTGGACTTACCTGTGTGGGTTAAACCCGGGTTATTTGACAACCTATGGCGGTGATGGTTCTGCTCAGGCAGAGCAGTGCTGATGCTCCTCATAAAGCTGTCGCTGCTGTGAAGGTTCTAGGTGACATCACAAATCCCTATGGTTACATACACAACAAAGCTGGGTTGTTGTTTTTTACACTCTGCAAGGCCTGTGGAAGTGAGTGACATCATAGCACTGTAGTTCTGAGGGTTCTAGATGGATGCAACAATCTCCTGTTGCTTCTATGAAGGCCATAATAGACGACATCACCAAACAGCTCCATAGTCACATACACAGCAAAGGAGAGATGTTGTTTACACCTAGTGATGTCAGTGGTATTGAGTGACATCACAGCACAGTGCTAAGGCTCCTGGGCCTGGACACAGCAGCGGCTGCAATATCTCAACGGAGAATACGTTTATATATATGTGTGTGTGTGCGCGTATATATATATATATATATATATATATATATATATATATATATATATTTCTCCGCCGAAATCACTTTTAAACCCATTTCCACCTTTTTTTCCCTTCTCTTCCTCTTACTTTTTTTTCACGTTTTTTTACGTTTTTCTCCTTTTCGCCTCTTTTCTGGGCGTATTATTCTTCTTTTTCTTCTTTTTTTTCGTCTAATGCATACCCCATCAGTGCAGCAATGCTTATTCAATACCGCCAGCAGATGGAGACACTGGGGGATAATTTTCTAAGGATTTATACAGATTTTTCCTGTCTGAATTTGTCGCACAGAAAGTTGCAGGCCAAATATGTGTGACATTTCTGCGACTTTAGCTTCTAGAGCATTTTTACAACATTATACATAGGTGCTGAATACATAAAAAGCGACTGTTCAGCGACAGACAAGTCGCATCGGCTGAAAGTAGGCCAGAATGTCAGTCCATGTTGGAGCAGGTTTAGATACAGTCTAAAGTATAGATCTCAAAGTCTGTGCACAGAATTTAGCAAGGGCCTCGCACCTTCTGATGCATCAGGTAGGTGCACAATAGCATAGCCTAACCCTCTGTACTTTGGTCTATATTGATGCGGGACATAGACAGCCAGCTGATGACCAATCCATTAGTGCAATGGATGGCTGGAAGCATTTGTCTTTGCCTTTGCAATACCACAGAAGCAATGCATGGTCAATGTACAGCAATGACACACCTGTGTGAACAGCCAGGAGACCCCCCCCCCCCCCCCATGTTATGTTACATAGTTACATAGTTAGTACGGTCGAAAAAAGACATATGTCCATCAAGTTCAACCAGGGAATTAAGGGGTAGGGGTGTGGCGCGATATTGGGGAAGGGATGAGATTTTATATTTCTTCATAAGCATTAATCTTATTTTGTCAATTAGGAACATTCAGCACCCACCCGCTATCAAGGCAGCTGCCTATCATGTCATGCCCTACCTGCACAGGTGTGCTGGCTACTCAAATGATCCAATTAAGGAGGCCATTTAGTCAGCAGCAGCAGAAGTCCTGTGCCTGGACGCTCCAACAGCGGCCAGACACAAGCAGAAGCAGAAGCAGCAGAAGCAGCAGCAGCACCACCTTTTGTTTTTTGGCTGCAGCAGCAGCAAGGCCCACAGGGCTGGCTAGCTGGCTAGCCAGCAAGCAGGTAGCAATGAAAGTAGGAATCTTTCTTTTTAACCCTGTAAGGGGGTGGTGCACTGTACCCGAAGATACTGCCATATCGGGTCAATGCATAGGGCGACGGAAGCAAGCTTCGAAATCGGCCCCCGTTCTCAAAAATCCATTTAATATATGGTCCCCAGATAGGGGACGTATCAGATATTAAACTGATAAGAACAGATTTTCCTTTCTAAAGCCGAGGAACGTGCTTTCGATTCACCCAAAGTGCAAGAAAAAGTGCAAACGTGTTACACTAAAAAAACGTGCACAAAGGATGCGGTCTATCGCAAGCCCTTCTCCGATAGGAGAGAGGCCCCCCAACAAACCTTACCCTTCGCCTCCGGACCAAAAGGTACCTGCGAGGTTCCAGGTTCGATGTCCCTTTTCGCCGAAGCTACTAGGAGACCACAAATGCTCCCGGCATCCCCCTTGGCGTTAGCCAAGGTATCTGCCCGCAGAGCCGATTACGGTAGGTACCCTGCGAAGCAGGAGTACCCGGGGTGTTTGCAGGGAGGTGCGGAACCTAATGGCCACACACACCTCCCCTAGACCGCCAGGAGGGACACCCAGAAGGGCTACCGCATCCTGACAAATCCTGTGAACACACAACACGCAAAAAGTGACACAGTGAGACAAAAAATAAATAAATAAGTGAATGTGTGCAGATATACTGCCCGGACATCCGGCCGGATCTATAAAAATTTCTCTGATCCTAGCCAGAAGGCCGGGAATCAAGAGGTGAGTGCCACAAGGTGAAGAGATTATGGTGCCCGTGCTTCAACTCAGTGAGCCTATTCTCCCAGTGAGTTTCGGCACCTCGGGGTCACCACTCCCCGAGGCACAAAAGTACCTCGGCTCTAGACCCTCTCAGCCTCATGGCGAGACCCGGAGGGAACAGGTCACATCGGGGCAGCCGTCGAGCTGATTCCTCAGAACCAGCCCCGGAAAGCCCTGGTACACCTGCATCCTCCATGCAGCACCCATCCCCACCAGCATGAAAACTGATAAGAACAGATTTTTTTTTTTTTTTTTTACATTTTTATTGAAAAAACTCAAAAACTTAAATACATCACAAAAAATGTTTACAATACATCAAATACTGTTTTCCATAAATGTAAATTCCACATAGCTAATGCTTTTTTCTGCCCATCTCTCTTTTTATCAATTAAATAGTACAAGTAAACGTCACTGTATATCATCTTCAAACATTCTTTTTCACAAATAAAATCTCTTTTGAAGACAAGGATATTACGAACTTTCCATAATACATTTTTTGTACAGTTGATAAAAATCCACAAAATTCTCTCTTTTTCTTTCGTAACTCCATCACTTTTGCCATATAAAACAACTTCATGATTTAAAACTTTTAGACCTGTTAGGAATTTCAATAAAGAACCAATTAGTCTAAAAACCTTTTGTGCAAAATAACAATTCCAGAAAAGGTGCAAAACAGTTTCATCTATATTGCAATTATCCCGGGGACAGACACATACAGCATTTAGACCTCTTCTATATTGGAAAAATCTTACCGGAAGACACTCATGGATAATCATCCATGCTAAATCTTTGTGCTCATTAAAAAGATATGGCTCGTTTACCTTTTTCCATATTTGTACACACCTATTATAAGAAAAATTAGAGACCATACATATTTCTTCTTGCAAATTTAACTGTACTTCTATCTTGCGAGCATCCCTCAAGGTTAACAAGTCAAAGTCTTTAAGGTTATACATACGTATAATTTTTTCTAAGATGGCATAATGTTTAGGCGGAGTTAAAAGTACAGGAGAAGATAATGATAAAAACACCCATTCTCTTTTTCTAAAAATATGTCCCGCAGAGTACTTTAAAAAACAGGACCATACACTTTTCATAAAAAGTCCCCTAAAACACCAACTAAAAAACCTTAAGTATAAAAATTTTCTAATACAGGGAACCTGTTTTCCTCCATTTTTTTGTGACTTATACATAGTATCTCTTTTTAATTTTTCTGCTTTAGAACTCCATAGAAACTCAAAGAGAATCCTCTGAAGTTGCCTAGACATAAGTTCATTAGGAGGATAAATCATATTTAAATAGAGCATAATGGGTATTAGCATAGCCTTAATCACCAAAATTTTACCTTCTAAGGATAATTTCCTAAGGGACCAAAAGTCTACCTTTTTCTTTACCTTTTCTTTTACCATTAGCCAACTTTCCTCACCATTGTTATTTTTATCAAAGATGACTCCAAGGATTTTTATTTTTTCTGACTGTAATTTTAGGTTTGGTATTTGCACGTTTTCCCATTTACCTATATAAAAACAGTCACATTTAGATAAATTAAGTTTAAAAGCAGAAGCTTTACAAAAGAAATCAGTAACATCAACAACTCTTTGTAAAGAGAAGGCACTTTCACAAAAAACATTAATATCATCCATATAGCCACACACTTTAAGGGTGGCATTATTACCTCCAGGAACTGGCACTCCTTTTATTATTTTATCATTCCTTATTAAGTTTAACAGAGGTTCTATTGCACATATAAACAGTATAGGAGACAGAGGGCAGCCTTGCTTTACCCCTGATGATAAATTAATAAAATCTGTAAGGAAACCATTTATTAAAATCCTGCTAAAAGAACCTTTATATAAGAGAGCAATTTGCTTAATAAATATGTTAGGAAAACCCATGCGTTGTAAAACCATCCATAAAAAACAATGTGATACTCTATCGAACGCTTTATGAAAATCTAGAGATAGAATGGCTAGATTTTGATTCCGCTCTTGCTGATACCATATGACGTCCCTAATAGCATTTAAAGGTTCAGCTACACTCCTTCCTGGGACACCACATACCTGATCCACATGGATGACCTTGTACAAAAACGGCTTCATTCTGTTAACAAAAATTTTTGACATAATCTTATAATCAACATTAAGAAGCGTAATTGGTCTCCAATTTTCTAAGCTGTTCCTATCCCCCTTTTTGGGGATCAGAGACACTATACCACTCCTCCAAGATAAAGGTAGAACATCAGAATTAAAAGCCTCCTTAAAAATATTAAGCAAATCATCTTTAAAAATCTCCCAAAAGGTTTTATAAAACTCTACAGGAAGTCCATCAGAACCTGGTGTTTTACCTGTGGATAAACTTTTAGCAGCAATTTCTAATTCTTGGCATCTTACTTCTGTGCAAAGTGCATCTTGGTCCTCCTTACTTAAACCACAATCTAAAGTGCTTAGGAGAAAATTAGCAGCAGATATATCAATGGGCTTCTCATTAAATAGATCTTGATAAAAGGATTTAGCTTTGGATAACATTCCTACATTAGTAGTTTCATCCTCAATGTTAATCATTAACTTTTTTGTTTCCATTACCTTTTTAAAAAAGAATCTTGTACACTTTTCATCCTTCTCTTTACATTCAACTTTGGAGTTAAAAATTATTTCTTTCCCTTTGTTAGTTATAGCCTTCTGAATATCACTTTTAACACTTAAAATCAGATCGTCTACATATACACCCAGCTCTTTGAGTTGATAATAGGTTTGTAGTTTTGTGTTAAGATCTCTATACCATTTCAATTTCTCTTTTGTTTTTTTAACACCCATCTTAATAAAATACTCTTTAAATTTTACCTTGCAGAATTCCCACCATGCTAAAAGAGAATTAAAATTAGTCCTTGAGTTCTGCAATTTTTTAAAAAGATAGATAAAATTACATTTAATTTCTTCATCTTCAAGCAAAGAGACATTCAGACGCCAGACTCCTTTGGCTCTGCAAACCCCATCAAACTTACATGTAGCAGATAAAATCTTATGATCTGAAAAAAAGGTAGAAGTCAATTGCATATTCCCATAAAATGCAAATCCAGAAGCAAAAATATAATCAATCCTTGACATATAAAGGCTATTCCCCCAGGTATACCCAGGGTCATTAGGGAAAGAGGTTCTCCACAAATCTTTTAAATTAAAATCAACTATAAAATCCTTTAGTTGTTTTTCAGTCTTATCTTTCCTTTGTTCAGATCCTCCAGCCCGCTCCTCTCCTGCCATTATACAATTAAAATCACCAGCGATGATAAGCGGGGATGAACCCGGTAAATAAAACTGAATTTTCTCTAATAAATCAGATCTTTCATCCTTATCTGGAGAGGCATATACATTTAAAAGTCTCATATTCATGTCATTATAAATAATATGAACGAGCAGGGCTCTACCGGGTACAATGTCTGTGAAGGAGGTAACTTTATACTCACTGCTCTTGAACAGTATGCCAACACCAGTCACTTTCCTCTCATTATCCCCTGACCACACAGACGGGCCAAGAGTCCATTCAGATCTCAAAGATGAATAATTGATATCATAATCAATGGCACATTCCTGTAAAAATAAAATGTCTGTAGGCAAAGAAGACAAGAAAGAAAATAAAGCAGCCCTCCTCTCTGGGCTCTTCAAACTCCTCACATTGAAGGAGGAGATATTAACACTTGGTAGCTCCTGGGTCATTCATTATCCTCAGACAAAGAACCCCAATCTGTAGGTGGTGACACAAATTCCTCAATATTAACAGGGTCGGATGCTGTTATAACCTTTTGGCAGACAATCTCCACGTTCCCCTCGTCCGCACTAACTCGACCACTCCTTTTGATGTTAAGGCCCTTTTCCTCTTTCCGGTCTCTGCTTTTCCTCTTTCGCCGTTCTTCTACATCCATCTCCTCTGTATCCCTTCTGGGCGGTCCAGGACCCTCAACTTCCATGAGAGGAGAACCCCTCACTTCTGTCTCAGGTCCCACGACCTTCCCCGGGGACACAATGCTTTTGGAGACATGAGCCACAGCAGGTATCACAGGAATTCCGGTAGCAGAAGACTCAGGCATCACTTTCAGGGTGTGGGTCTTAGGCACAGGCACAGCATCCATGGAGCTCTTCCTCATCGAGGGACCAGCCGACGTAGCCACAATATTGGCCCAGGAGCGTTGAGGACAATCCTTAAAAGCGTGTCCTTTCTGCTTACACACATTACACAGAATCTCATTTTGACAGTCCAAAGTGGTGTGGCCTTTTTGGCCACATCTTTTGCAAATAACCACTTCCTCTTTGCAAGATTCTTGTGTATGACCATATTCATGGCATTTCCTGCAATAATACGGCATCCCAGGGTAGAATAAATAGCCACGTTTACGCCCAATTAAAAAATTTGCAGGTGGGCGACACAGACCTCCAATTCCTCTCACATCTTCTCTGAACTTAACAGCAAACTTATGCTTTCCAGTCCAAAAGTCCATTGCATTCATTATTTTATGAGAGTATTTGACTTCCGCACAATATTGGTTTAAAAATAAGACAATGTCTCTTATATCCACGTATGGATCGTGCATAGTAACCACCAGTGGAACATCGCCATTAGAATATAGAGCAATGAAAACAAGTCCTTTCATATCCTCCTCATTGGCAAGCTCCCGAACTTTCTCAAACATATGGTCACATGCAGATGCGGAAGTCAAGGTAAGAATGAAAAGTCCTTTACCTGGGTCTTTTAGGCAAAACACATCTTCTCTCTGAATGTGCAATAAATCCAGCATAATTCTCTTGACAAAAAATTCCAAAGTCATCTTCTCCTTTTTCTCCTCATCCACTTCAATACGGAAGGTGTTCTTAATCCGAGTTTCAGTATGCGCAGCAAACCTAAGGGTCGCCATGGGGGATCGCCTTCCCGTTCTTTGTAAGTCCTCCTCCTATAGCAGCATGAGGCTTAAGACGGCTAAAAAACCGCCGATGCCTCAAGGCCGAAGGTTCGACGAACTCAGAGCCCCTTGACAAGATACAAGATCTTAGCCAAAAGGCCGAGAAGCGATAACCGTGAAAGGGGCGGGCCCAACAAGGTGCCCTTCATGGGCACTATCACTGCTTGCTGTCAGGGAGGCTGCCAGACAATTTTCCATGCACACTCTGGGCTGGGGGGCAGTCAACCACCAGTACACACAGCAGAACCTAAACCCATACCATTATTGCTAAGCAGCAAGACAGGGGCCCATTGCACTCCCACGGGGCCTTTTTAAATGCAATCCATAACCCGGATTTGCCAGGAACCCTTCTTACTCCTCCTACTTGCATGTGACACTGGGCTTAGGATCTGCATAGGAAACACACACACAAGCACACACCTACCTTTGTTGCCTGCAGATGCCTCCTTGGCTGTCCCCAAACGGTATCAAACCAACACCCACGGGAAGCTGTAAGCATAGAGGACATGCCTGCACCCCATTGGACTTACCTGTGTGGGTTAAACCCGGGTTATTTGACAACCTATGGCGGTGATGGTTCTGCTCAGGCAGAGCAGTGCTGATGCTCCTCATAAAGCTGTCGCTGCTGTGAAGGTTCTAGGTGACATCACAAATCCCTATGGTTACATACACAACAAAGCTGGGTTGTTGTTGTTTACACTCTGCAAGGCCTGTGGAAGTGAGTGACATCATAGCACTGTAGTTCTGAGGGTTCTAGATGGATGCAACAATCTCCTGTTGCTTCTATGAAGGCCATAATAGACGACATCACCAAACAGCTCCATAGTCACATACACAGCAAAGGAGAGATGTTGTTTACACCTAGTGATGTCAGTGGTATTGAGTGACATCACAGCACAGTGCTAAGGCTCCTGGGCCTGGACACAGCAGCGGCTGCAATATCTCAACGGAGAATACGTTTATATATATGTGTGTGTGTGCGCGTATATATATATATATATATATATATATATATATATATATATATATATTTCTCCGCCGAAATCACTTTTAAACCCATTTCCACCTTTTTTTCCCTTCTCTTCCTCTTACTTTTTTTTCACGTTTTTTTACGTTTTTCTCCTTTTCGCCTCTTTTCTGGGCGTATTATTCTTCTTTTTCTTCTTTTTTTTCGTCTAATGCATACCCCATCAGTGCAGCAATGCTTATTCAATACCGCCAGCAGATGGAGACACTGGGGGATAATTTTCTAAGGATTTATACAGATTTTTCCTGTCTGAATTTGTCGCACAGAAAGTTGCAGGCCAAATATGTGTGACATTTCTGCGACTTTAGCTTCTAGAGCATTTTTACAACATTATACATAGGTGCTGAATACATAAAAAGCGACTGTTCAGCGACAGACAAGTCGCATCGGCTGAAAGTAGGCCAGAATGTCAGTCCATGTTGGAGCAGGTTTAGATACAGTCTAAAGTATAGATCTCAAAGTCTGTGCACAGAATTTAGCAAGGGCCTCGCACCTTCTGATGCATCAGGTAGGTGCACAATAGCATAGCCTAACCCTCTGTACTTTGGTCTATATTGATGCGGGACATAGACAGCCAGCTGATGACCAATCCATTAGTGCAATGGATGGCTGGAAGCATTTGTCTTTGCCTTTGCAATACCACAGAAGCAATGCATGGTCAATGTACAGCAATGACACACCTGTGTGAACAGCCAGGAGACCCCCCCCCCCCCCATGTTATGTTACATAGTTACATAGTTAGTACGGTCGAAAAAAGACATATGTCCATCAAGTTCAACCAGGGAATTAAGGGGTAGGGGTGTGGCGCGATATTGGGGAAGGGATGAGATTTTATATTTCTTCATAAGCATTAATCTTATTTTGTCAATTAGGAACATTCAGCACCCACCCGCTATCAAGGCAGCTGCCTATCATGTCATGCCCTACCTGCACAGGTGTGCTGGCTACTCAAATGATCCAATTAAGGAGGCCATTTAGTCAGCAGCAGCAGAAGTCCTGTGCCTGGACGCTCCAACAGCGGCCAGACACAAGCAGAAGCAGAAGCAGCAGAAGCAGCAGCAGCACCACCTTTTGTTTTTTGGCTGCAGCAGCAGCAAGGCCCACAGGGCTGGCTAGCTGGCTAGCCAGCAAGCAGGTAGCAATGAAAGTAGGAATCTTTCTTTTTAACCCTGTAAGGGGGTGGTGCACTGTACCCGAAGATACTGCCATATCGGGTCAATGCATAGGGCGACGGAAGCAAGCTTCGAAATCGGCCCCCGTTCTCAAAAATCCATTTAATATATGGTCCCCAGATAGGGGACGTATCAGATATTAAACTGATAAGAACAGATACTACACTTGATCTTAGCCAAAAGGCCGAGAAGCGATAACCGTGAAAGGGGCGGGCCCAACAAGGTGCCCTTCATGGGCACTATCACTGCTTGCTGTCAGGGAGGCTGCCAGACAATTTTCCATGCACACTCTGGGCTGGGGGGCAGTCAACCACCAGTACACACAGCAGAACCTAAACCCATACCATTATTGCTAAGCAGCAAGACAGGGGCCCATTGCACTCCCACGGGGCCTTTTTAAATGCAATCCATAACCCGGATTTGCCAGGAACCCTTCTTACTCCTCCTACTTGCATGTGACACTGGGCTTAGGATCTGCATAGGAAACACACACACAAGCACACACCTACCTTTGTTGCCTGCAGATGCCTCCTTGGCTGTCCCCAAACGGTATCAAACCAACACCCACGGGAAGCTGTAAGCATAGAGGACATGCCTGCACCCCATTGGACTTACCTGTGTGGGTTAAACCCGGGTTATTTGACAACCTATGGCGGTGATGGTTCTGCTCAGGCAGAGCAGTGCTGATGCTCCTCATAAAGCTGTCGCTGCTGTGAAGGTTCTAGGTGACATCACAAATCCCTATGGTTACATACACAACAAAGCTGGGTTGTTGTTGTTTACACTCTGCAAGGCCTGTGGAAGTGAGTGACATCATAGCACTGTAGTTCTGAGGGTTCTAGATGGATGCAACAATCTCCTGTTGCTTCTATGAAGGCCATAATAGACGACATCACCAAACAGCTCCATAGTCACATACACAGCAAAGGAGAGATGTTGTTTACACCTAGTGATGTCAGTGGTATTGAGTGACATCACAGCACAGTGCTAAGGCTCCTGGGCCTGGACACAGCAGCGGCTGCAATATCTCAACGGAGAATACGTTTATATATATGTGTGTGTGTGCGCGTATATATATATATATATATATATATATATATATATATATATATATATTTCTCCGCCGAAATCACTTTTAAACCCATTTCCACCTTTTTTTCCCTTCTCTTCCTCTTACTTTTTTTTCACGTTTTTTTACGTTTTTCTCCTTTTCGCCTCTTTTCTGGGCGTATTATTCTTCTTTTTCTTCTTTTTTTTCGTCTAATGCATACCCCATCAGTGCAGCAATGCTTATTCAATACCGCCAGCAGATGGAGACACTGGGGGATAATTTTCTAAGGATTTATACTGATTTTTCCTGTCTGAATTTGTCGCACAGAAAGTTGCAGGCCAAATATGTGTGACATTTCTGCGACTTTAGCTTCTAGAGCATTTTTACAACATTATACATAGGTGCTGAATACATAAAAAGCGACTGTTCAGCGACAGACAAGTCGCATCGGCTGAAAGTAGGCCAGAATGTCAGTCCATGTTGGAGCAGGTTTAGATACAGTCTAAAGTATAGATCTCAAAGTCTGTGCACAGAATTTAGCAAGGGCCTCGCACCTTCTGATGCATCAGGTAGGTGCACAATAGCATAGCCTAACCCTCTGTACTTTGGTCTATATTGATGCGGGACATAGACAGCCAGCTGATGACCAATCCATTAGTGCAATGGATGGCTGGAAGCATTTGTCTTTGCCTTTGCAATACCACAGAAGCAATGCATGGTCAATGTACAGCAATGACACACCTGTGTGAACAGCCAGGAGACCCCCCCCCCCCCCATGTTATGTTACATAGTTACATAGTTAGTACGGTCGAAAAAAGACATATGTCCATCAAGTTCAACCAGGGAATTAAGGGGTAGGGGTGTGGCGCGATATTGGGGAAGGGATGAGATTTTATATTTCTTCATAAGCATTAATCTTATTTTGTCAATTAGGAACATTCAGCACCCACCCGCTATCAAGGCAGCTGCCTATCATGTCATGCCCTACCTGCACAGGTGTGCTGGCTACTCAAATGATCCAATTAAGGAGGCCATTTAGTCAGCAGCAGCAGAAGTCCTGTGCCTGGACGCTCCAACAGCGGCCAGACACAAGCAGAAGCAGAAGCAGAAGCAGCAGAAGCAGCAGCAGCACCACCTTTTGTTTTTTGGCTGCAGCAGCAGCAAGGCCCACAGGGCTGGCTAGCTGGCTAGCCAGCAAGCAGGTAGCAATGAAAGTAGGAATCTTTCTTTTTAACCCTGTAAGGGGGTGGTGCACTGTACCCGAAGATACTACCATATCGGGTCAATGCATAGGGCGACGGAAGCAAGCTTCGAAATCGGCCCCCGTTCTCAAAAATCCATTTAATATATGGTCCCCAGATAGGGGACGTATCAGATATTAAACTGATAAGAACAGATACTACACTTGATCTTAGCCAAAAGGCCGAGAAGCGATAACCGTGAAAGGGGCGGGCCCAACAAGGTGCCCTTCATGGGCACTATCACTGCTTGCTGTCAGGGAGGCTGCCAGACAATTTTCCATGCACACTCTGGGCTGGGGGGCAGTCAACCACCAGTACACACAGCAGAACCTAAACCCATACCATTATTGCTAAGCAGCAAGACAGGGGCCCATTGCACTCCCACGGGGCCTTTTTAAATGCAATCCATAACCCGGATTTGCCAGGAACCCTTCTTACTCCTCCTACTTGCATGTGACACTGGGCTTAGGATCTGCATAGGAAACACACACACAAGCACACACCTACCTTTGTTGCCTGCAGATGCCTCCTTGGCTGTCCCCAAACGGTATCAAACCAACACCCACGGGAAGCTGTAAGCATAGAGGACATGCCTGCACCCCATTGGACTTACCTGTGTGGGTTAAACCCGGGTTATTTGACAACCTATGGCGGTGATGGTTCTGCTCAGGCAGAGCAGTGCTGATGCTCCTCATAAAGCTGTCGCTGCTGTGAAGGTTCTAGGTGACATCACAAATCCCTATGGTTACATACACAACAAAGCTGGGTTGTTGTTGTTTACACTCTGCAAGGCCTGTGGAAGTGAGTGACATCATAGCACTGTAGTTCTGAGGGTTCTAGATGGATGCAACAATCTCCTGTTGCTTCTATGAAGGCCATAATAGACGACATCACCAAACAGCTCCATAGTCACATACACAGCAAAGGAGAGATGTTGTTTACACCTAGTGATGTCAGTGGTATTGAGTGACATCACAGCACAGTGCTAAGGCTCCTGGGCCTGGACACAGCAGCGGCTGCAATATCTCAACGGAGAATACGTTTATATATATGTGTGTGTGTGCGCGTATATATATATATATATATATATATATATATATATATTTCTCCGCCGAAATCACTTTTAAACCCATTTCCACCTTTTTTTCCCTTCTCTTCCTCTTACTTTTTTTTCACGTTTTTTTACGTTTTTCTCCTTTTCGCCTCTTTTCTGGGCGTATTATTCTTCTTTTTCTTCTTTTTTTTCGTCTAATGCATACCCCATCAGTGCAGCAATGCTTATTCAATACCGCCAGCAGATGGAGACACTGGGGGATAATTTTCTAAGGATTTATACTGATTTTTCCTGTCTGAATTTGTCGCACAGAAAGTTGCAGGCCAAATATGTGTGACATTTCTGCGACTTTAGCTTCTAGAGCATTTTTACAACATTATACATAGGTGCTGAATACATAAAAAGCGACTGTTCAGCGACAGACAAGTCACATCGGCTGAAAGTAGGCCAGAATGTCAGTCCATGTTGGAGCAGGTTTAGATACAGTCTAAAGTATAGATCTCAAAGTCTGTGCACAGAATTTAGCAAGGGCCTCGCACCTTCTGATGCATCAGGTAGGTGCACAATAGCATAGCCTAACCCTCTGTACTTTGGTCTATATTGATGCGGGACATAGACAGCCAGCTGATGACCAATCCATTAGTGCAATGGATGGCTGGAAGCATTTGTCTTTGCCTTTGCAATACCACAGAAGCAATGCATGGTCAATGTACAGCAATGACACACCTGTGTGAACAGCCAGGAGACCCCCCCCCCCCCCCCCATGTTATGTTACATAGTTACATAGTTAGTACGGTCGAAAAAAGACATATGTCCATCAAGTTCAACCAGGGAATTAAGGGGTAGGGGTGTGGCGCGATATTGGGGAAGGGATGAGATTTTATATTTCTTCATAAGCATTAATCTTATTTTGTCAATTAGGAACATTCAGCACCCACCCGCTATCAAGGCAGCTGCCTATCATGTCATGCCCTACCTGCACAGGTGTGCTGGCTACTCAAATGATCCAATTAAGGAGGCCATTTAGTCAGCAGCAGCAGAAGTCCTGTGCCTGGACGCTCCAACAGCGGCCAGACACAAGCAGAAGCAGAAGCAGCAGAAGCAGCAGCAGCACCACCTTTTGTTTTTTGGCTGCAGCAGCAGCAAGGCCCACAGGGCTGGCTAGCTGGCTAGCCAGCAAGCAGGTAGCAATGAAAGTAGGAATCTTTCTTTTTAACCCTGTAAGGGGGTGGTGCACTGTACCCGAAGATACTGCCATATCGGGTCAATGCATAGGGCGACGGAAGCAAGCTTCGAAATCGGCCCCCGTTCTCAAAAATCCATTTAATATATGGTCCCCAGATAGGGGACGTATCAGATATTAAACTGATAAGAACAGATACTACACTTGATCTTAGCCAAAAGGCCGAGAAGCGATAACCGTGAAAGGGGCGGGCCCAACAAGGTGCCCTTCATGGGCACTATCACTGCTTGCTGTCAGGGAGGCTGCCAGACAATTTTCCATGCACACTCTGGGCTGGGGGGCAGTCAACCACCAGTACACACAGCAGAACCTAAACCCATACCATTATTGCTAAGCAGCAAGACAGGGGCCCATTGCACTCCCACGGGGCCTTTTTAAATGCAATCCATAACCCGGATTTGCCAGGAACCCTTCTTACTCCTCCTACTTGCATGTGACACTGGGCTTAGGATCTGCATAGGAAACACACACACAAGCACACACCTACCTTTGTTGCCTGCAGATGCCTCCTTGGCTGTCCCCAAACGGTATCAAACCAACACCCACGGGAAGCTGTAAGCATAGAGGACATGCCTGCACCCCATTGGACTTACCTGTGTGGGTTAAACCCGGGTTATTTGACAACCTATGGCAGTGATGGTTCTGCTCAGGCAGAGCAGTGCTGATGCTCCTCATAAAGCTGTCGCTGCTGTGAAGGTTCTAGGTGACATCACAAATCCCTATGGTTACATACACAACAAAGCTGGGTTGTTGTTTTTTACACTCTGCAAGGCCTGTGGAAGTGAGTGACATCATAGCACTGTAGTTCTGAGGGTTCTAGATGGATGCAACAATCTCCTGTTGCTTCTATGAAGGCCATAATAGACGACATCACCAAACAGCTCCATAGTCACATACACAGCAAAGGAGAGATGTTGTTTACACCTAGTGATGTCAGTGGTATTGAGTGACATCACAGCACAGTGCTAAGGCTCCTGGGCCTGGACACAGCAGCGGCTGCAATATCTCAATGGAGAATACGTTTATATATATGTGTGTGTGTGCGCGTATATATATATATATATATATATATATATATATATATATATTTCTCCGCCGAAATCACTTTTAAACCCATTTCCACCTTTTTTTCCCTTCTCTTCCTCTTACTTTTTTTTCACGTTTTTTTACGTTTTTCTCCTTTTCGCCTCTTTTCTGGGCGTATTATTCTTCTTTTTCTTCTTTTTTTTCGTCTAATGCATACCCCATCAGTGCAGCAATGCTTATTCAATACCGCCAGCAGATGGAGACACTGGGGGATAATTTTCTAAGGATTTATACAGATTTTTCCTGTCTGAATTTGTCGCACAGAAAGTTGCAGGCCAAATATGTGTGACATTTCTGCGACTTTAGCTTCTAGAGCATTTTTACAACATTATACATAGGTGCTGAATACATAAAAAGCGACTGTTCAGCGACAGACAAGTCGCATCGGCTGAAAGTAGGCCAGAATGTCAGTCCATGTTGGAGCAGGTTTAGATACAGTCTAAAGTATAGATCTCAAAGTCTGTGCACAGAATTTAGCAAGGGCCTCGCACCTTCTGATGCATCAGGTAGGTGCACAATAGCATAGCCTAACCCTCTGTACTTTGGTCTATATTGATGCGGGACATAGACAGCCAGCTGATGACCAATCCATTAGTGCAATGGATGGCTGGAAGCATTTGTCTTTGCCTTTGCAATACTACAGAAGCAATGCATGGTCAATGTACAGCAATGACACACCTGTGTGAACAGCCAGGAGACCCCCCCCCCCCCCCCCATGTTATGTTACATAGTTACATAGTTAGTACGGTCGAAAAAAGACATATGTCCATCAAGTTCAACCAGGGAATTAAGGGGTAGGGGTGTGGCGCGATATTGGGGAAGGGATGAGATTTTATATTTCTTCATAAGCATTAATCTTATTTTGTCAATTAGGAACATTCAGCACCCACCCGCTATCAAGGCAGCTGCCTATCATGTCATGCCCTACCTGCACAGGTGTGCTGGCTACTCAAATGATCCAATTAAGGAGGCCATTTAGTCAGCAGCAGCAGAAGTCCTGTGCCTGGACGCTCCAACAGCGGCCAGACACAAGCAGAAGCAGCAGAAGCAGCAGCAGCACCACCTTTTGTTTTTTGGCTGCAGCAGCAGCAAGGCCCACAGGGCTGGCTAGCTGGCTAGCCAGCAAGCAGGTAGCAATGAAAGTAGGAATCTTTCTTTTTAACCCTGTAAGGGGGTGGTGCACTGTACCCGAAGATACTGCCATATCGGGTCAATGCATAGGGCGACGGAAGCAAGCTTCGAAATCGGCCCCCGTTCTCAAAAATCCATTTAATATATGGTCCCCAGATAGGGGACGTATCAGATATTAAACTGATAAGAACAGATACTACACTTGATCTTAGCCAAAAGGCCGAGAAGCGATAACCGTGAAAGGGGCGGGCCCAACAAGGTGCCCTTCATGGGCACTATCACTGCTTGCTGTCAGGGAGGCTGCCAGACAATTTTCCATGCACACTCTGGGCTGGGGGGCAGTCAACCACCAGTACACACAGCAGAACCTAAACCCATACCATTATTGCTAAGCAGCAAGACAGGGGCCCATTGCACTCCCACGGGGCCTTTTTAAATGCAATCCATAACCCGGATTTGCCAGGAACCCTTCTTACTCCTCCTACTTGCATGTGACACTGGGCTTAGGATCTGCATAGGAAACACACACACAAGCACACACCTACCTTTGTTGCCTGCAGATGCCTCCTTGGCTGTCCCCAAACGGTATCAAACCAACACCCACGGGAAGCTGTAAGCATAGAGGACATGCCTGCACCCCATTGGACTTACCTGTGTGGGTTAAACCCGGGTTATTTGACAACCTATGGCGGTGATGGTTCTGCTCAGGCAGAGCAGTGCTGATGCTCCTCATAAAGCTGTCGCTGCTGTGAAGGTTCTAGGTGACATCACAAATCCCTATGGTTACATACACAACAAAGCTGGGTTGTTGTTGTTTACACTCTGCAAGGCCTGTGGAAGTGAGTGACATCATAGCACTGTAGTTCTGAGGGTTCTAGATGGATGCAACAATCTCCTGTTGCTTCTATGAAGGCCATAATAGACGACATCACCAAACAGCTCCATAGTCACATACACAGCAAAGGAGAGATGTTGTTTACACCTAGTGATGTCAGTGGTATTGAGTGACATCACAGCACAGTGCTAAGGCTCCTGGGCCTGGACACAGCAGCGGCTGCAATATCTCAACGGAGAATACGTTTATATATATGTGTGTGTGTGCGCGTATATATATATATATATATATATATATATATATATATATATATATTTCTCCGCCGAAATCACTTTTAAACCCATTTCCACCTTTTTTTCCCTTCTCTTCCTCTTACTTTTTTTTCACGTTTTTTTACGTTTTTCTCCTTTTCGCCTCTTTTCTGGGCGTATTATTCTTCTTTTTCTTCTTTTTTTTGTCTAATGCATACCCCATCAATGCAGCAATGCTTATTCAATACCGCCAGCAGATGGAGACACTGGGGGATAATTTTCTAAGGATTTATACTGATTTTTCCTGTCTGAATTTGTCGCACAGAAAGTTGCAGGCCAAATATGTGTGACATTTCTGCGACTTTAGCTTCTAGAGCATTTTTACAACATTATACATAGGTGCTGAATACATAAAAAGCGACTGTTCAGCGACAGACAAGTCGCATCGGCTGAAAGTAGGCCAGAATGTCAGTCCATGTTGGAGCAGGTTTAGATACAGTCTAAAGTATAGATCTCAAAGTCTGTGCACAGAATTTAGCAAGGGCCTCGCACCTTCTGATGCATCAGGTAGGTGCACAATAGCATAGCCTAACCCTCTGTACTTTGGTCTATATTGATGCGGGACATAGACAGCCAGCTGATGACCAATCCATTAGTGCAATGGATGGCTGGAAGCATTTGTCTTTGCCTTTGCAATACCACAGAAGCAATGCATGGTCAATGTACAGCAATGACACACCTGTGTGAACAGCCAGGAGACCCCCCCCCCCCCCCCCCCCCATGTTATATTACATAGTTACATAGTTAGTACGGTCGAAAAAAGACATATGTCCATCAAGTTCAACCAGGGAATTAAGGGGTAGGGGTGTGGCGCGATATTGGGGAAGGGATGAGATTTTATATTTCTTCATAAGCATTAATCTTATTTTGTCAATTAGGAACATTCAGCACCCACCCGCTATCAAGGCAGCTGCCTATCATGTCATGCCCTACCTGCACAGGTGTGCTGGCTACTCAAATGATCCAATTAAGGAGGCCATTTAGTCAGCAGCAGCAGAAGTCCTGTGCCTGGACGCTCCAACAGCGGCCAGACACAAGCAGAAGCAGAAGCAGCAGAAGCAGCAGCAGCACCACCTTTTGTTTTTTGGCTGCAGCAGCAGCAAGGCCCACAGGGCTGGCTAGCTGGCTAGCCAGCAAGCAGGTAGCAATGAAAGTAGGAATCTTTCTTTTTAACCCTGTAAGGGGGTGGTGCACTGTACCCGAAGATACTGCCATATCGGGTCAATGCATAGGGCGACGGAAGCAAGCTTCGAAATCGGCCCCCGTTCTCAAAAATCCATTTAATATATGGTCCCCAGATAGGGGACGTATCAGATATTAAACTGATAAGAACAGATACTACACTTGATCTTAGCCAAAAGGCCGAGAAGCGATAACCGTGAAAGGGGCGGGCCCAACAAGGTGCCCTTCATGGGCACTATCACTGCTTGCTGTCAGGGAGGCTGCCAGACAATTTTCCATGCACACTCTGGGCTGGGGGGCAGTCAACCACCAGTACACACAGCAGAACCTAAACCCATACCATTATTGCTAAGCAGCAAGACAGGGGCCCATTACACTCCCACGGGCCTTTTTAAATGCAATCCATAACCCGGATTTGCCAGGAACCCTTCTTACTCCTCCTACTTGCATGTGACACTGGGCTTAGGATCTGCATAGGAAACACACACACAAGCACACACCTACCTTTGTTGTCTGCAGATGCCTCCTTGGCTGTCCCCAAACGGTATCAAACCAACACCCACGGGAAGCTGTAAGCATAGAGGACATGCCTGCACCCCATTGGACTTACCTGTGTGGGTTAAACCCGGGTTATTTGACAACCTATGGCGGTGATGGTTCTGCTCAGGCAGAGCAGTGCTGATGCTCCTCATAAAGCTGTCGCTGCTGTGAAGGTTCTAGGTGACATCACAAATCCCTATGGTTACATACACAACAAAGCTGGGTTGTTGTTGTTTACACTCTGCAAGGCCTGTGGAAGTGAGTGACATCATAGCACTGTAGTTCTGAGGGTTCTAGATGGATGCAACAATCTCCTGTTGCTTCTATGAAGGCCATAATAGACGACATCACCAAACAGCTCCATAGTCACATACACAGCAAAGGAGAGATGTTGTTTACACCTAGTGATGTCAGTGGTATTGAGTGACATCACAGCACAGTGCTAAGGCTCCTGGGCCTGGACACAGCAGCGGCTGCAATATCTCAACGGAGAATACGTTTATATATATGTGTGTGTGTGCGCGTATATATATATATATATATATATATATATATATATATATATATATTTCTCCGCCGAAATCACTTTTAAACCCATTTCCACCTTTTTTTCCCTTCTCTTCCTCTTACTTTTTTTTCACGTTTTTTTACGTTTTTCTCCTTTTCGCCTCTTTTCTGGGCGTATTATTCTTCTTTTTCTTCTTTTTTTTCGTCTAATGCATACCCCATCAGTGCAGCAATGCTTATTCAATACCGCCAGCAGATGGAGACACTGGGGGATAATATTCTAAGGATTTATACTGATTTTTCCTGTCTGAATTTGTCGCACAGAAAGTTGCAGGTCAAATATGTGTGACATTTCTGCGACTTTAGCTTCTAGAGCATTTTTACAACATTATACATAGGTGCTGAATACATAAAAAGCGACTGTTCAGCGACAGACAAGTCGCATCGGCTGAAAGTAGGCCAGAATGTCAGTCCATGTTGGAGCAGGTTTAGATACAGTCTAAAGTATAGATCTCAAAGTCTGTGCACAGAATTTAGCAAGGGCCTCGCACCTTCTGATGCATCAGGTAGGTGCACAATAGCATAGCCTAACCCTCTGTACTTTGGTCTATATTGATGCGGGACATAGACAGCCAGCTGATGACCAATCCATTAGTGCAATGGATGGCTGGAAGCATTTGTCTTTGCCTTTGCAATACCACAGAAGCAATGCATGGTCAATGTACAGCAATGACACACCTGTGTGAACAGCCAGGAGACCCCCCCCCCCCCCCCATGTTATGTTACATAGTTACATAGTTAGTACGGTCGAAAAAAGACATATGTCCATCAAGTTCAACCAGGGAATTAAGGGGTAGGGGTGTGGCGCGATATTGGGGAAGGGATGAGATTTTATATTTCTTCATAAGCATTAATCTTATTTTGTCAATTAGGAACATTCAGCACCCACCCGCTATCAAGGCAGCTGCCTATCATGTCATGCCCTACCTGCACAGGTGTGCTGGCTACTCAAATGATCCAATTAAGGAGGCCATTTAGTCAGCAGCAGCAGAAGTCCTGTGCCTGGACGCTCCAACAGCGGCCAGACACAAGCAGAAGCAGAAGCAGCAGAAGCACCACCTTTTGTTTTTTGGCTGCAGCAGCAGCAAGGCCCACAGGGCTGGCTAGCTGGCTAGCCAGCAAGCAGGTAGCAATGAAAGTAGGAATCTTTCTTTTTAACCCTGTAAGGGGGTGGTGCACTGTACCCGAAGATACTGCCATATCGGGTCAATGCATAGGGCGACGGAAGCAAGCTTCGAAATCGGCCCCCGTTCTCAAAAATCCATTTAATATATGGTCCCCAGATAGGGGACGTATCAGATATTAAACTGATAAGAACAGATACTACACTTGATCTTAGCCAAAAGGCCGAGAAGCGATAACCGTGAAAGGGGCGGGCCCAACAAGGTGCCCTTCATGGGCACTATCACTGCTTGCTGTCAGGGAGGCTGCCAGACAATTTTCCATGCACACTCTGGGCTGGGGGGCAGTCAACCACCAGTACACACAGCAGAACCTAAACCCATACCATTATTGCTAAGCAGCAAGACAGGGGCCCATTGCACTCCCACGGGGCCTTTTTAAATGCAATCCATAACCCGGATTTGCCAGGAACCCTTCTTACTCCTCCTACTTGCATGTGACACTGGGCTTAGGATCTGCATAGGAAACACACACACAAGCACACACCTACCTTTGTTGCCTGCAGATGCCTCCTTGGCTGTCCCCAAACGGTATCAAACCAACACCCACGGGAAGCTGTAAGCATAGAGGACATGCCTGCACCCCATTGGACTTACCTGTGTGGGTTAAACCCGGGTTATTTGACAACCTATGGCGGTGATGGTTCTGCTCAGGCAGAGCAGTGCTGATGCTCCTCATAAAGCTGTCGCTGCTGTGAAGGTTCTAGGTGACATCACAAATCCCTATGGTTACATACACAACAAAGCTGGGTTGTTGTTGTTTACACTCTGCAAGGCCTGTGGAAGTGAGTGACATCATAGCACTGTAGTTCTGAGGGTTCTAGATGGATGCAACAATCTCCTGTTGCTTCTATGAAGGCCATAATAGACGACATCACCAAACAGCTCCATAGTCACATACACAGCAAAGGAGAGATGTTGTTTACACCTAGTGATGTCAGTGGTATTGAGTGACATCACAGCACAGTGCTAAGGCTCCTGGGCCTGGACACAGCAGCGGCTGCAATATCTCAACGGAGAATACGTTTATATATATGTGTGTGTGTGCGCGTATATATATATATATATATATATATATATATATATATATATATATTTCTCCGCCGAAATCACTTTTAAACCCATTTCCACCTTTTTTTCCCTTCTCTTCCTCTTACTTTTTTTTCACGTTTTTTTACGTTTTTCTCCTTTTCGCCTCTTTTCTGGGCGTATTATTCTTCTTTTTCTTCTTTTTTTTCGTCTAATGCATACCCCATCAGTGCAGCAATGCTTATTCAATACCGCCAGCAGATGGAGACACTGGGGGATAATTTTCTAAGGATTTATACTGATTTTTCCTGTCTGAATTTGTCGCACAGAAAGTTGCAGGCCAAATATGTGTGACATTTCTGCGACTTTAGCTTCTAGAGCATTTTTACAACATTATACATAGGTGCTGAATACATAAAAAGCGACTGTTCAGCGACAGACAAGTCGCATCGGCTGAAAGTAGGCCAGAATGTCAGTCCATGTTGGAGCAGGTTTAGATACAGTCTAAAGTATAGATCTCAAAGTCTGTGCACAGAATTTAGCAAGGGCCTCGCACCTTCTGATGCATCAGGTAGGTGCACAATAGCATAGCCTAACCCTCTGTACTTTGGTCTATATTGATGCGGGACATAGACAGCCAGCTGATGACCAATCCATTAGTGCAATGGATGGCTGGAAGCATTTGTCTTTGCCTTTGCAATACCACAGAAGCAATGCATGGTCAATGTACAGCAATGACACACCTGTGTGAACAGCCAGGAGACCCCCCCCCCCCCCCCCATGTTATGTTACATAGTTACATAGTTAGTACGGTCGAAAAAAGACATATGTCCATCAAGTTCAACCAGGGAATTAAGGGGTAGGGGTGTGGCGCGATATTGGGGAAGGGATGAGATTTTATATTTCTTCATAAGCATTAATCTTATTTTGTCAATTAGGAACATTCAGCACCCACCCGCTATCAAGGCAGCTGCCTATCATGTCATGCCCTACCTGCACAGGTGTGCTGGCTACTCAAATGATCCAATTAGGGAGGCCATTTAGTCAGCAGCAGCAGAAGTCCTGTGCCTGGACGCTCCAACAGCGGCCAGACACAAGCAGAAGCAGAAGCAGCAGAAGCAGCAGCAGCACCACCTTTTGTTTTTTGGCTGCAGCAGCAGCAAGGCCCACAGGGCTGGCTAGCTGGCTAGCCAGCAAGCAGGTAGCAATGAAAGTAGGAATCTTTCTTTTTAACCCTGTAAGGGGGTGGTGCACTGTACCCGAAGATACTGCCATATCGGGTCAATGCATAGGGCGACGGAAGCAAGCTTCGAAATCGGCCCCCGTTCTCAAAAATCCATTTAATATATGGTCCCCAGATAGGGGACGTATCAGATATTAAACTGATAAGAACAGATACTACACTTGATCTTAGCCAAAAGGCCGAGAAGCGATAACCGTGAAAGGGGCGGGCCCAACAAGGTGCCCTTCATGGGCACTATCACTGCTTGCTGTCAGGGAGGCTGCCAGACAATTTTCCATGCACACTCTGGGCTGGGGGGCAGTCAACCACCAGTACACACAGCAGAACCTAAACCCATACCATTATTGCTAAGCAGCAAGACAGGGGCCCATTGCACTCCCACGGGGCCTTTTTAAATGCAATCCATAACCCGGATTTGCCAGGAACCCTTCTTACTCCTCCTACTTGCATGTGACACTGGGCTTAGGATCTGCATAGGAAACACACACACAAGCACACACCTACCTTTGTTGCCTGCAGATGCCTCCTTGGCTGTCCCCAAACGGTATCAAACCAACACCCACAGGAAGCTGTAAGCATAGAGGACATGCCTGCACCCCATTGGACTTACCTGTGTGGGTTAAACCCGGGTTATTTGACAACCTATGGCGGTGATGGTTCTGCTCAGGCAGAGCAGTGCTGATGCTCCTCATAAAGCTGTCGCTGCTGTGAAGGTTCTAGGTGACATCACAAATCCCTATGGTTACATACACAACAAAGCTGGGTTGTTGTTGTTTACACTCTGCAAGGCCTGTGGAAGTGAGTGACATCATAGCACTGTAGTTCTGAGGGTTCTAGATGGATGCAACAATCTCCTGTTGCTTCTATGAAGGCCATAATAGACGACATCACCAAACAGCTCCATAGTCACATACACAGCAAAGGAGAGATGTTGTTTACACCTAGTGATGTCAGTGGTATTGAGTGACATCACAGCACAGTGCTAAGGCTCCTGGGCCTGGACACAGCAGCGGCTGCAATATCTCAACGGAGAATACGTTTATATATATGTGTGTGTGTGCGCGTATATATATATATATATATATATATATATATTTCTCCGCCGAAATCACTTTTAAACCCATTTCCACCTTTTTTTCCCTTCTCTTCCTCTTACTTTTTTTTCACGTTTTTTTACGTTTTTCTCCTTTTCGCCTCTTTTCTGGGCGTATTATTCTTCTTTTTCTTCTTTTTTTTCGTCTAATGCATACCCCATCAGTGCAGCAATGCTTATTCAATACCGCCAGCAGATGGAGACACTGGGGGATAATTTTCTAAGGATTTATACTGATTTTTCCTGTCTGAATTTGTCGCACAGAAAGTTGCAGGCCAAATATGTGTGACATTTCTGCGACTTTAGCTTCTAGAGCATTTTTACAACATTATACATAGGTGCTGAATACATAAAAAGCGACTGTTCAGCGACAGACAAGTCGCATCGGCTGAAAGTAGGCCAGAATGTCAGTCCATGTTGGAGCAGGTTTAGATACAGTCTAAAGTATAGATCTCAAAGTCTGTGCACAGAATTTAGCAAGGGCCTCGCACCTTCTGATGCATCAGGTAGGTGCACAATAGCATAGCCTAACCCTCTGTACTTTGGTCTATATTGATGCGGGACATAGACAGCCAGCTGATGACCAATCCATTAGTGCAATGGATGGCTGGAAGCATTTGTCTTTGCCTTTGCAATACCACAGAAGCAATGCATGGTCAATGTACAGCAATGACACACCTGTGTGAACAGCCAGGAGACCCCCCCCCCCCCCCCCATGTTATGTTACATAGTTACATAGTTAGTACGGTCGAAAAAAGACATATGTCCATCAAGTTCAACCAGGGAATTAAGGGGTAGGGGTGTGGCGCGATATTGGGGAAGGGATGAGATTTTATATTTCTTCATAAGCATTAATCTTATTTTGTCAATTAGGAACATTCAGCACCCACCCGCTATCAAGGCAGCTGCCTATCATGTCATGCCCTACCTGCACAGGTGTGCTGGCTACTCAAATGATCCAATTAAGGAGGCCATTTAGTCAGCAGCAGCAGAAGTCCTGTGCCTGGACGCTCCAACAGCGGCCAGACACAAGCAGAAGCAGAAGCAGCAGAAGCAGCAGCAGCACCACCTTTTGTTTTTTGGCTGCAGCAGCAGCAAGGCCCACAGGGCTGGCTAGCTGGCTAGCCAGCAAGCAGGTAGCAATGAAAGTAGGAATCTTTCTTTTTAACCCTGTAAGGGGGTGGTGCACTGTACCCGAAGATACTGCCATATCGGGTCAATGCATAGGGCGACGGAAGCAAGCTTCGAAATCGGCCCCCGTTCTCAAAAATCCATTTAATATATGGTCCCCAGATAGGGGACGTATCAGATATTAAACTGATAAGAACAGATACTACACTTGATCTTAGCCAAAAGGCCGAGAAGCGATAACCGTGAAAGGGGCGGGCCCAACAAGGTGCCCTTCATGGGCACTATCACTGCTTGCTGTCAGGGAGGCTGCCAGACAATTTTCCATGCACACTCTGGGCTGGGGGGCAGTCAACCACCAGTACACACAGCAGAACCTAAACCCATACCATTATTGCTAAGCAGCAAGACAGGGGCCCATTGCACTCCCACGGGGCCTTTTTAAATGCAATCCATAACCCGGATTTGCCAGGAACCCTTCTTACTCCTCCTACTTGCATGTGACACTGGGCTTAGGATCTGCATAGGAAACACACACACAAGCACACACCTACCTTTGTTGCCTGCAGATGCCTCCTTGGCTGTCCCCAAACGGTATCAAACCAACACCCACGGGAAGCTGTAAGCATAGAGGACATGCCTGCACCCCATTGGACTTACCTGTGTGGGTTAAACCCGGGTTATTTGACAACCTATGGCGGTGATGGTTCTGCTCAGGCAGAGCAGTGCTGATGCTCCTCATAAAGCTGTCGCTGCTGTGAAGGTTCTAGGTGACATCACAAATCCCTATGGTTACATACACAACAAAGCTGGGTTGTTGTTGTTTACACTCTGCAAGGCCTGTGGAAGTGAGTGACATCATAGCACTGTAGTTCTGAGGGTTCTAGATGGATGCAACAATCTCCTGTTGCTTCTATGAAGGCCATAATAGACGACATCACCAAACAGCTCCATAGTCACATACACAGCAAAGGAGAGATGTTGTTTACACCTAGTGATGTCAGTGGTATTGAGTGACATCACAGCACAGTGCTAAGGCTCCTGGGCCTGGACACAGCAGCGGCTGCAATATCTCAACGGAGAATACGTTTATATATATGTGTGTGTGTGCGCGTATATATATATATATATATATATATATATATTTCTCCGCCGAAATCACTTTTAAACCCATTTCCACCTTTTTTTCCCTTCTCTTCCTCTTACTTTTTTTTCACGTTTTTTTACGTTTTTCTCCTTTTCGCCTCTTTTCTGGGCGTATTATTCTTCTTTTTCTTCTTTTTTTTCGTCTAATGCATACCCCATCAGTGCAGCAATGCTTATTCAATACCGCCAGCAGATGGAGACACTGGCGGATAATTTTCTAAGGATTTATACTGATTTTTCCTGTCTGAATTTGTCGCACAGAAAGTTGCAGGCCAAATATGTGTGACATTTCTGCGACTTTAGCTTCTAGAGCATTTTTACAACATTATACATAGGTGCTGAATACATAAAAAGCGACTGTTCAGCGACAGACAAGTCGCATCGGCTGAAAGTAGGCCAGAATGTCAGTCCATGTTGGAGCAGGTTTAGATACAGTCTAAAGTATAGATCTCAAAGTCTGTGCACAGAATTTAGCAAGGGCCTCGCACCTTCTGATGCATCAGGTAGGTGCACAATAGCATAGCCTAACCCTCTGTACTTTGGTCTATATTGATGCGGGACATAGACAGCCAGCTGATGACCAATCCATTAGTGCAATGGATGGCTGGAAGCATTTGTCTTTGCCTTTGCAATACCACAGAAGCAATGCATGGTCAATGTACAGCAATGACACACCTGTGTGAACAGCCAGGAGACCCCCCCCCCCCCCCCCATGTTATGTTACATAGTTACATAGTTAGTACGGTCGAAAAAAGACATATGTCCATCAAGTTCAACCAGGGAATTAAGGGGTAGGGGTGTGGCGCGATATTGGGGAAGGGATGAGATTTTATATTTCTTCATAAGCATTAATCTTATTTTGTCAATTAGGAACATTCAGCACCCACCCGCTATCAAGGCAGCTGCCTATCATGTCATGCCCTACCTGCACAGGTGTGCTGGCTACTCAAATGATCCAATTAAGGAGGCCATTTAGTCAGCAGCAGCAGAAGTCCTGTGCCTGGACGCTCCAACAGCGGCCAGACACAAGCAGAAGCAGAAGCAGCAGAAGCAGCAGCAGCACCACCTTTTGTTTTTTGGCTGCAGCAGCAGCAAGGCCCACAGGGCTGGCTAGCTGGCTAGCCAGCAAGCAGGTAGCAATGAAAGTAGGAATCTTTCTTTTTAACCCTGTAAGGGGGTGGTGCACTGTACCCGAAGATACTGCCATATCGGGTCAATGCATAGGGCGACGGAAGCAAGCTTCGAAATCGGCCCCCGTTCTCAAAAATCCATTTAATATATGGTCCCCAGATAGGGGACGTATCAGATATTAAACTGATAAGAACAGATTTTTTTTTTTTTTTTTTTTTTTAAACCCTCAGATAAGGGATGAAAGTACTCAAAACAATACTTTCAAAACTGGCATTACAAACTTTCTGTAACACACAACCCTCTCATCATCGGGAACTTTATTTATAATCAAAAACAGACAAAATTACAAGTACATGAAAAACATCAAGATAAATCAACAGAATGAATCCATTTTTTCGTTTTCCAAATACCCTCCGCATCAATCCCACCCCTCCTAGCATCCCACAAATAACACAAATAAAGCTTTCCTAACACCATCCTCACACTATTATTTACACTTATTTCCTTTCTCAAAAACAAATAAACATTCCGAACATCCCATAAGACTTCTTTAATACACGACAACAATAACCACAACACTCTTTCATTCTGACCACCACTCACACATAATCCAAACATCATCATTTCATAATACAAAAATTCCACACCTGTTAATTCCTTGCACAAAGGCCCAAGTTTTCTCACAACCTCACGAGCATACTTACAATTCCAAAAAAGATGAATAACACTTTCAAAACCATTACAATTCTCCCTAGGACACACATCACATCTCACCAAACCCCTTGCTTTCTGAAACTCTCTCACTGGCAACACCCCATGCAAACTTTGCCATACAATCTCCTTTTGCTTATTAGACATACCATCCATCCTCACTTTCTTCCAAACTTTTTCCACATCCGCTCCTCTCACAGAATTAATATTACATACAACCTCTTTACTCTCAATCATTTTCATCAACAAACGTTTATTCTTCAAAACACTCACCTCTTCTTCTATCAACTCAAATTTCTCCAAAAACCTCACAACCCACTCATACCATTTAGGAACCTCAAAAGCAATAGGCCTATTCAAATCCCTCTCACACCACTTCAACCTGACAAAAAATCTACCAGCCAGAAATCTTGTCATACAGGACACCTTTCTATCACTCCCAATAATAGCTAAAATAAAAACTAAAATATTCACTCCAAAGTACACCTCCAAATTTGGAAAACTCATACCACCCTTCTTCCAATTTTTCACCACTATTTCTCTCCTCAACCTCTCAACTTTAGAACCCCAAAAAAAGACAAACAGAACCCTGTTCAAGCTCCTCAAACCCATATAATGGGGAGGAAAAATCATAGCAACATACAGAAAAATTGGTAACACAACACTTTTAATAACTACAATCTTCCCAATGAAGGAAAGACTTCTCAAACTCCAATAATTTAGACGCAACTCCACCTTCTTTTTCGCCTCCTCCCAACTCTCTTTCCCATCCAAATCGTCACTAAACTTAATCCCCAACACTTTAATAGACCCCTCCACAACATTCACCCCAACATCTCTACTTAATCTACTCTCACCAAAACACTTACATTCACTCTTTAACCAATTAACCTTAAAAGCAGATGCACCACAAAAAATAGACACTAAAAGTTTCACCCTCCTCACAGCGGACTCAGAATCACACAGGACACATACATCATCCATATAAGCATTAACTTTAAACTCCCTTCCATCACTACCAGGAATGCGTACACCTCTCACTATCTTATCCCTCCTAATCATACATACCAGAGGCTCAATAGCACATATAAATGCCACTGGTGATAAAGGACACCCCTGCCTAACCCCTGAGAACACATTCACTCTTCTCCCCACACATCCATTAACAAGCATCCTACTATATATTTTGTCATACAAACTCCTAACTCTCCACACAAAGTCACTCGGAAAACCCATACGCAACAACACCCTGAACAAGAAACTATGAGACAGCCTATCATACGCTTTTTCAAAATCTAATGACAACAAACACACATCTTGCTTCCTACTCTTACAATCCCACAAACAATCTCTCAACAAACACAAACTCTCCTGTATACGACGTCCAGGCACAGCACAAAACTGATCATCACCCACCACGCTTTCAACAACATCTCTCATCCGATTGGCAATAATTTTCGCATAGATCTTATAATCACAATTAAGTAATGTAATTGGACGCCAATTCTTTAAACTTTTTAAATCCCCTTTTTTCGGAATCAGCACAACCACACCCCCACGCATACTCTCCGCAACCTCCATATTCTCCCACATAAACTGACACACTTCAACTACATCCTTCCCCACCACATTCCATAACAACCGATAAAATTCCACAGGCAAACCATCCTCACCTGGAGTCTTATTTGCTGACATTTTCTGCACTACATCCCAAACTTCCTCACTTGATATACCACGCATAACAAAAGCCTGCTCAGCCTCTCCAAGTTTCCTTTCCAACACACTCAATACCTCATTCTCCAAATTCTCATCCCTCCACTTCTCTCCATACAATTCTTCATAAAAAACTGCAACTTCCTCACTCACACCATCACCAGACACAACACTACCATCCTCTTTCACAATCACATCAATAACCGGCTTTTTTGAAAAAACTTTTTTGAAAAAATAACGTGAACATTTTTCATCATGTTCCCTCTTATCTAATTTAGCTCTATACATAATACTCCTCCCTTTCTCCAACACAAACTCATTAATGTCCCTTTTAACACTCACAATTTCATTCTGAACATCCACACCACAGTCTCTCAATCTATACAAAAAGGATAGACGGGCATTTAACTTAACATATTGTTCCCTCTTAATAGCAGCAATTTTATAACCAAAAGACCTAAAAAAGGATTTTGTTTTCTTTTTAACCCATTCCCACCACAAAATAATGTTATCAAACTCACTTTTCCTTTCACGCCATTTTTTATATATGCATTCATACTGGTCTCTCACATCCACACTATCTAAATGTTTAATATTCATCTTCCACAAACCTCTCCCATACACAGCATTCTGACCCACATCAATCTCACACAGCAAAGACTCATGGTCCGAATAACAAACAGACCTCTGTCTGTAACTTAATGCATTAACATTCTCAGACAAAAAACAATAATCTAACTTAGAGTGAACATTCCCCCTATCTGCATGATAAGTGCATAAATTAGGACTAACTTTGCATAAATCCTGAATATCTTTAAACCTAAAATCTGAAACTAACTCAAATAATTTTCTTCCTGATATATCAAATGCTTTCTTACATAAGTCCACATTCATATCTCCAACTAAAATAATAGGTATTTTACCTTGAACATAAAATTTTAATTTCTCAAACAAATTTTTTCTTTCATTTTTGCATGCAGAAGCATACACATTTATAACACGAAACATAATACCTTTATAACATAAATTAACAGAAATACACCTACCAGGCTCAATAACTAAATAACTTTCAACAGAAATTTCAGGTGATTTAATTAAAACACCCACACCATCATTCTTATTCACTGAACTCCCAGACCACACACACCGACCATACACCCATTCATCCTGACTTACTGCGAACTCAATACCACATTCCTGCAAACAGAAAATTGAAGCATTCTCTTGTGCTAAAAAACTTAAAATAGCAGCTCTCCTAGCCTTATTTTTAAATACTCTCACATTTTGAGAACAAATAATAATGCTCATAACTATATACAAACACAAAGCAGGTATAACATAACCATTAGAAAATAGGTGATTCACTACCTGATATCATTTGCATATCAAGTCCCGGCAAACCTATTGAGAACACATAGTAAAACACAAAGCAGGTATAACAAAGTCATTAGAAAACAGGTGCTTCACCACCTGATAACATTTCATATCAAGTCCCGGCATATCTATTCACCACTTTCAGCAGTCTCCATAATGTCCGTTTCCAGCACTTCAAATGTGTTCCTGGTTTCTGGCGCCAAATTCGTACTCTCCTCACCACGTCTTTTTTTGGCGGACTTCCCACCATGCACCAGCTTGAAGCCATCATTATTTTCATCCTGGACATTATGTTTCCCACCACCCTCCCTGTTACACAAACTAGTCTCTCCAGAGGACTGAAACTCCTCTATGTTAGCAGGATCAGAGGGATGAACAGATTCAGCTGTGTGAACAGGGCTCTGCACTCCCTCAATCACCTCCTCCAGCTTCCTAAAGGCATCAGCCACCGCAACTTGTACATCCACAGGTTTCTGAGGAATAACTTTCAGTTTTTGAGGGGCCAACTTCCTCACAATTTCCTCCCCTCTTGCAGCACTTGCATAGCTTGGTCTTTTTGTACCAGGACAGTCTTTATAAACATGCCCTTCCTCACGGCACAGGTCACATTTTTTTGTGTTGGGGCAACTCCCCGCATGGTGACCAGTACCATTACAGTTCCGGCACACCTGTCCCTTAAGGCAGCTCTCTTTCACGTGGCCAAAAGAAAAACAATTGCGGCAATAATAAGGCTGTCCAGCATAGGATAAATATCCCCTATGTCCAGCAACTGAAAAACTAGCTGGGGGATGTTTAAAGCCACCAACACAACTGGGATCCACTTTCAGTTTCACAACAAATTTATATTTGCAATTAAAGATTCCCAGTACATTGGTCTGTTTTTCACCTCCACGCACAGAGTCACAATATTGGCGCAGAAAACTTTCAATTATAGCCACATCCGTGAAAGGGTTATAAACATGCACAAGGACAGTTTTTTCTTGAAACCCAAACAAAGGAGTAATCTTCACTCCCTCCATCATGGGGTCCTTGCTGAAATTTCTCAAACGTTCATAAACATCAAGGCACCTACCTTCCTGCTCAAAGGTGACCTCATAAGAACCCTTGCGAGGAGCCTCATTAACGCTGAATATTTCTGACTTGTCCACTCCAAGCTTCAGCATGATGATGTCCCGAACCAGGTAAACAACATTGTTCTTCACAGCACTTCCGGGATCCACCTCCAAACGAATGGTATTCTTCAGACCAGCCATCTCTCCAGGCAGAACTGTCGGCACGAAACCACAGAAAGAGAATCCCTTCCAGCAAACTGGGTAAACCCAGAGATCGCACCCTCAGGCGAGACCAAGGCAACTGCACTTGATCTTAGCCAAAAGGCAGAGAAGCGATAACCGTGAAAGGGGCGGGCCCAACAAGGTGCCCTTCATGGGCACTATCACTGCTTGCTGTCAGGGAGGCTGCCAGACAATTTTCCATGCACACTCTGGGCTGGGGGGCAGTCAACCACCAGTACACACAGCAGAACCTAAACCCATACCATTATTGCTAAGCAGCAAGACAGGGGCCCATTGCACTCCCACGGGGCCTTTTTAAATGCAATCCATAACCCGGATTTGCCAGGAACCCTTCTTACTCCTCCTACTTGCATGTGACACTGGGCTTAGGATCTGCATAGGAAACACACACACAAGCACACACCTACCTTTGTTGCCTGCAGATGCCTCCTTGGCTGTCCCCAAACGGTATCAAACCAACACCCACGGGAAGCTGTAAGCATAGAGGACATGCCTGCACCCCATTGGACTTACCTGTGTGGGTTAAACCCGGGTTATTTGACAACCTATGGCGGTGATGGTTCTGCTCAGGCAGAGCAGTGCTGATGCTCCTCATAAAGCTGTCGCTGCTGTGAAGGTTCTAGGTGACATCACAAATCCCTATGGTTACATACACAACAAAGCTGGGTTGTTGTTTTTTACACTCTGCAAGGCCTGTGGAAGTGAGTGACATCATAGCACTGTAGTTCTGAGGGTTCTAGATGGATGCAACAATCTCCTGTTGCTTCTATGAAGGCCATAATAGACGACATCACCAAACAGCTCCATAGTCACATACACAGCAAAGGAGAGATGTTGTTTACACCTAGTGATGTCAGTGGTATTGAGTGACATCACAGCACAGTGCTAAGGCTCCTGGGCCTGGACACAGCAGCGGCTGCAATATCTCAACGGAGAATACGTTTATATATATGTGTGTGTGTGCGCGTATATATATATATATATATATATATATATATATATATATATATATATTTCTCCGCCGAAATCACTTTTAAACCCATTTCCACCTTTTTTTCCCTTCTCTTCCTCTTACTTTTTTTTCACGTTTTTTTACGTTTTTCTCCTTTTCGCCTCTTTTCTGGGCGTATTATTCTTCTTTTTCTTCTTTTTTTTCGTCTAATGCATACCCCATCAGTGCAGCAATGCTTATTCAATACCGCCAGCAGATGGAGACACTGGGGGATAATTTTCTAAGGATTTATACTGATTTTTCCTGTCTGAATTTGTCGCACAGAAAGTTGCAGGCCAAATATGTGTGACATTTCTGCGACTTTAGCTTCTAGAGCATTTTTACAACATTATACATAGGTGCTGAATACATAAAAAGCGACTGTTCAGCGACAGACAAGTCGCATCGGCTGAAAGTAGGCCAGAATGTCAGTCCATGTTGGAGCAGGTTTAGATACAGTCTAAAGTATAGATCTCAAAGTCTGTGCACAGAATTTAGCAAGAGCCTCGCACCTTCTGATGCATCAGGTAGGTGCACAATAGCATAGCCTAACCCTCTGTACTTTGGTCTATATTGATGCGGGACATAGACAGCCAGCTGATGACCAATCCATTAGTGCAATGGATGGCTGGAAGCATTTGTCTTTGCCTTTGCAATACCACAGAAGCAATGCATGGTCAATGTACAGCAATGACACACCTGTGTGAACAGCCAGGAGACCCCCCCCCCCCCCCCATGTTATGTTACATAGTTACATAGTTAGTACGGTCGAAAAAAGACATATGTCCATCAAGTTCAACCAGGGAATTAAGGGGTAGGGGTGTGGCGCGATATTGGGGAAGGGATGAGATTTTATATTTCTTCATAAGCATTAATCTTATTTTGTCAATTAGGAACATTCAGCACCCACCCGCTATCAAGGCAGCTGCCTATCATGTCATGCCCTACCTGCACAGGTGTGCTGGCTACTCAAATGATCCAATTAAGGAGGCCATTTAGTCAGCAGCAGCAGAAGTCCTGTGCCTGGACGCTCCAACAGCGGCCAGACACAAGCAGAAGCAGAAGCAGCAGAAGCAGCAGCAGCACCACCTTTTGTTTTTTGGCTGCTGCAGCAGCAGCAAGGCCCACAGGGCTGGCTAGCTGGCTAGCCAGCAAGCAGGTAGCAATGAAAGTAGGAATCTTTCTTTTTAACCCTGTAAGGGGGTGGTGCACTGTACCCGAAGATACTGCCATATCGGGTCAATGCATAGGGCGACGGAAGCAAGCTTCGAAATCGGCCCCCGTTCTCAAAAATCCATTTAATATATGGTCCCCAGATAGGGGACGTATCAGATATTAAACTGATAAGAACAGATACTACACTTGATCTTAGCCAAAAGGCCGAGAAGCGATAACCGTGAAAGGGGCGGGCCCAACAAGGTGCCCTTCATGGGCACTATCACTGCTTGCTGTCAGGGAGGCTGCCAGACAATTTTCCATGCACACTCTGGGCTGGGGGGCAGTCAACCACCAGTACACACAGCAGAACCTAAACCCATACCATTATTGCTAAGCAGCAAGACAGGGGCCCATTGCACTCCCACGGGGCCTTTTTAAATGCAATCCATAACCCGGATTTGCCAGGAACCCTTCTTACTCCTCCTACTTGCATGTGACACTGGGCTTAGGATCTGCATAGGAAACACACACACAAGCACACACCTACCTTTGTTGCCTGCAGATGCCTCCTTGGCTGTCCCCAAACGGTATCAAACCAACACCCACGGGAAGCTGTAAGCATAGAGGACATGCCTGCACCCCATTGGACTTACCTGTGTGGGTTAAACCCGGGTTATTTGACAACCTATGGCGGTGATGGTTCTGCTCAGGCAGAGCAGTGCTGATGCTCCTCATAAAGCTGTCGCTGCTGTGAAGGTTCTAGGTGACATCACAAATCCCTATGGTTACATACACAACAAAGCTGGGTTGTTGTTGTTTACACTCTGCAAGGCCTGTGGAAGTGAGTGACATCATAGCACTGTAGTTCTGAGGGTTCTAGATGGATGCAACAATCTCCTGTTGCTTCTATGAAGGCCATAATAGACGACATCACCAAACAGCTCCATAGTCACATACACAGCAAAGGAGAGATGTTGTTTACACCTAGTGATGTCAGTGGTATTGAGTGACATCACAGCACAGTGCTAAGGCTCCTGGGCCTGGACACAGCAGCGGCTGCAATATCTCAACGGAGAATACGTTTATATATATGTGTGTGTGTGCGCGTATATATATATATATATATATATATATATATATATATATATATATATATTTCTCCGCCGAAATCCCTTTTAAACCCATTTCCACCTTTTTTTCCCTTCTCTTCCTCTTACTTTTTTTTCACGTTTTTTTACGTTTTTCTCCTTTTCGCCTCTTTTCTGGGCGTATTATTCTTCTTTTTCTTCTTTTTTTTCGTCTAATGCATACCCCATCAGTGCAGCAATGCTTATTCAATACCGCCAGCAGATGGAGACACTGGGGGATAATTTTCTAAGGATTTATACTGATTTTTCCTGTCTGAATTTGTCGCACAGAAAGTTGCAGGCCAAATATGTGTGACATTTCTGCGACTTTAGCTTCTAGAGCATTTTTACAACATTATACATAGGTGCTGAATACATAAAAAGCGACTGTTCAGCGACAGACAAGTCGCATCGGCTGAAAGTAGGCCAGAATGTCAGTCCATGTTGGAGCAGGTTTAGATACAGTCTAAAGTATAGATCTCAAAGTCTGTGCACAGAATTTAGCAAGGGCCTCGCACCTTCTGATGCATCAGGTAGGTGCACAATAGCATAGCCTAACCCTCTGTACTTTGGTCTATATTGATGCGGGACATAGACAGCCAGCTGATGACCAATCCATTAGTGCAATGGATGGCTGGAAGCATTTGTCTTTGCCTTTGCAATACCACAGAAGCAATGCATGGTCAATGTACAGCAATGACACACCTGTGTGAACAGCCAGGAGACCCCCCCCATGTTATGTTACATAGTTACATAGTTAGTACGGTCGAAAAAAGACATATGTCCATCAAGTTCAACCAGGGAATTAAGGGGTAGGGGTGTGGCGCGATATTGGGGAAGGGATGAGATTTTATATTTCTTCATAAGCATTAATCTTATTTTGTCAATTAGGAACATTCAGCACCCACCCGCTATCAAGGCAGCTGCCTATCATGTCATGCCCTACCTGCACAGGTGTGCTGGCTACTCAAATGATCCAATTAAGGAGGCCATTTAGTCAGCAGCAGCAGAAGTCCTGTGCCTGGACGCTCCAACAGCGGCCAGACACAAGCAGAAGCAGAAGCAGCAGAAGCAGCAGCAGCACCACCTTTTGTTTTTTGGCTGCAGCAGCAGCAAGGCCCACAGGGCTGGCTAGCTGGCTAGCCAGCAAGCAGGTAGCAATGAAAGTAGGAATCTTTCTTTTTAACCCTGTAAGGGGGTGGTGCACTGTACCCGAAGATACTGCCATATCGGGTCAATGCATAGGGCGACGGAAGCAAGCTTCGAAATCGGCCCCCGTTCTCAAAAATCCATTTAATATATGGTCCCCAGATAGGGGACGTATCAGATATTAAACTGATAAGAACAGATACTACACTTGATCTTAGCCAAAAGGCCGAGAAGCGATAACCGTGAAAGGGGCGGGCCCAACAAGGTGCCCTTCATGGGCACTATCACTGCTTGCTGTCAGGGAGGCTGCCAGACAATTTTCCATGCACACTCTGGGCTGGGGGGCAGTCAACCACCAGTACACACAGCAGAACCTAAACCCATACCATTATTGCTAAGCAGCAAGACAGGGGCCCATTGCACTCCCACGGGGCCTTTTTAAATGCAATCCATAACCCGGATTTGCCAGGAACCCTTCTTACTCCTCCTACTTGCATGTGACACTGGGCTTAGGATCTGCATAGGAAACACACACACAAGCACACACCTACCTTTGTTGCCTGCAGATGCCTCCTTGGCTGTCCCCAAACGGTATCAAACCAACACCCACGGGAAGCTGTAAGCATAGAGGACATGCCTGCACCCCATTGGACTTACCTGTGTGGGTTAAACCCGGGTTATTTGACAACCTATGGCGGTGATGGTTCTGCTCAGGCAGAGCAGTGCTGATGCTCCTCATAAAGCTGTCGCTGCTGTGAAGGTTCTAGGTGACATCACAAATCCCTATGGTTACATACACAACAAAGCTGGGTTGTTGTTGTTTACACTCTGCAAGGCCTGTGGAAGTGAGTGACATCATAGCACTGTAGTTCTGAGGGTTCTAGATGGATGCAACAATCTCCTGTTGCTTCTATGAAGGCCATAATAGACGACATCACCAAACAGCTCCATAGTCACATACACAGCAAAGGAGAGATGTTGTTTACACCTAGTGATGTCAGTGGTATTGAGTGACATCACAGCACAGTGCTAAGGCTCCTGGGCCTGGACACAGCAGCGGCTGCAATATCTCAACGGAGAATACGTTTATATATATGTGTGTGTGTGCGCGTATATATATATATATATATATATATATATATATATATATATATATATATATTTCTCCGCCGAAATCACTTTTAAACCCATTTCCACCTTTTTTTCCCTTCTCTTCCTCTTACTTTTTTTTCACGTTTTTTTACGTTTTTCTCCTTTTCGCCTCTTTTCTGGGCGTATTATTCTTCTTTTTCTTCTTTTTTTTCGTCTAATGCATACCCCATCAGTGCAGCAATGCTTATTCAATACCGCCAGCAGATGGGGACACTGGGGGATAATTTTCTAAGGATTTATACTGATTTTTCCTGTCTGAATTTGTCGCACAGAAAGTTGCAGGCCAAATATGTGGGACATTTCTGCGACTTTAGCTTCTAGAGCATTTTTACAACATTATACATAGGTGCTGAATACATAAAAAGCGACTGTTCAGCGACAGACAAGTCGCATCGGCTGAAAGTAGGCCAGAATGTCAGTCCATGTTGGAGCAGGTTTAGATACAGTCTAAAGTATAGATCTCAAAGTCTGTGCACAGAATTTAGCAAGGGCCTCGCACCTTCTGATGCATCAGGTAGGTGCACAATAGCATAGCCTAACCCTCTGTACTTTGGTCTATATTGATGCGGGACATAGACAGCCAGCTGATGACCAATCCATTAGTGCAATGGATGGCTGGAAGCATTTGTCTTTGCCTTTGCAATACCACAGAAGCAATGCATGGTCAATGTACAGCAATGACACACCTGTGTGAACAGCCAGGAGACCCCCCCCCCCCCCCCATGTTATGTTACATAGTTACATAGTTAGTACGGTCGAAAAAAGACATATGTCCATCAAGTTCAACCAGGGAATTAAGGGGTAGGGGTGTGGCGCGATATTGGGGAAGGGATGAGATTTTATATTTCTTCATAAGCATTAATCTTATTTTGTCAATTAGGAACATTCAGCACCCACCCGCTATCAAGGCAGCTGCCTATCATGTCATGCCCTACCTGCACAGGTGTGCTGGCTACTCAAATGATCCAATTAAGGAGGCCATTTAGTCAGCAGCAGCAGAAGTCCTGTGCCTGGACGCTCCAACAGCGGCCAGACACAAGCAGAAGCAGAAGCAGCAGAAGCAGCAGCAGCACCACCTTTTGTTTTTTGGCTGCAGCAGCAGCAAGGCCCACAGGGCTGGCTAGCTGGCTAGCCAGCAAGCAGGTAGCAATGAAAGTAGGAATCTTTCTTTTTAACCCTGTAAGGGGGTGGTGCACTGTACCCGAAGATACTGCCATATCGGGTCAATGCATAGGGCGACGGAAGCAAGCTTCGAAATCGGCCCCCGTTCTCAAAAATCCATTTAATATATGGTCCCCAGATAGGGGACGTATCAGATATTAAACTGATAAGAACAGATTTTTTTTTTTTTTTTTTTTTTTTTTTATTGAAAAGGAAATATACAATACATAACCAAGTAAATCATTCAAAAAATTACATATTCATCTGAAAACACATGAATAACACATATTTGACATATACAATATATACAGGAAGCATGTCTTTACATGTACATATAACAAAAAGCTTTCCCTTCATGACTTTCCCTCAGAAAAAATAAATTGCAGCGGATTCTGTCCCTCCAACTGTCCCTTCATATCAGGATATAATCTGTAAGAAAAGAAAAAGAAAGACAAATAAGAATACACTCATAACCAGTGCTTCCATTTTTTGTGTTTCCAGATCCCCTCTGCATCATCAGAACCATAGTTTTTCCTATCACATAATACGTAAAGGTAAATTTTACCACGGATCATGCCCAGACATTCCTTCACACTTACTTCAGTTTGATTGAAAATCCTAATATTCCTTACATCCCACAGAACCTCTTTTACACAATTTACTATGAACCATAACACTCTTGCCTTCTCTCTCTCCACTGCACACAAACCAAACATCATCATATTAAAGGATAAGATTTCAATTCCAGTAAGATTTTTAATTAGACCAGACATTTTTCTCCACACAGACTTCGCATAACCACACTCCCAAAACACATGTACATAATTCTCACATCCACCGCAACCATCCCTGGGACACACTTCACTGTCTACCAATCTCCTTCTCCTCTGAATATCCCTTGTTGGCAGACACCCATGAGCTAACATCCAAGACAAGTCCTTTTGTTTATTTGTCAGTTCCTTGTGACTGACATTTTTCCACACTACCTTACAATCCTTCTCAGACAGACCTCCCACACATTCCACTGTTTCTCTCTGCTCCAACACTTTCATCACCTTCTTACTATCATTCCATTCAGTCACACATTCCAGATTATTTTTCCTGACACACCGCCCTATTCTCTGATAGAACCAAGGAACCTCAAAACTTACAGGTACCCTTAAGTCCCTTTCCATTAGCTTATATTTCAACAACACATTACCAGCCAAATACCTTACCATGCACCCAAACACACATTCCTTCTTACTTACAGCGAGACAAAAACTGACATACTTCACAGCCAGGAACACTTCCACATTCATCATTCCTTTCCCACCATGCATTCTGCTTTTCACCACCTTCCCACGACTCAATTTCTCCATCCTTGAATTCCATAAGAAAACAAAGATCTGCCTGATAATTCTTGCCAGACACCTATCCGGTGGAGGAAACACATAATTAACATAAAGCAAAATAGGAATTATAACAGCTTTAATAACCAGAATCCTTCCCTCAATCGATAAAGTCCTTAAAGACCAGAAGTTTATTTTATTCCCCACCCTCCCCAAAACCCTCTCCCAACTTTCTTTCCCATACAAATCATTATCAAACACCACCCCAAGCACTTCCACACCCCCCTCTCTCACAGGCCACTCGCACAACCCACTCTCTCCCCACCCCTCAAAAAATTTACAACCACTCTTCCCAACATTAAGCTTAAACCCACTCATTAAACAGAAACACTCAATCAATAACTTAGCACGCCTTACCCCTGCCATTGACTTACATACAACAGTAACATCATCCATGTAACCAATCACTCGCATATCCTTCCCATGACTACCAGGTATTTCTATACCCCGCATCACCTTATCTCTCCTAATCATCCCCAACAAAGGCTCAATCATACAAATAAAAAGAATTGGCGACAGGGGACACCCCTGCCGCACTCCAGATTTTATACTCACTTCCCTACTCAGAAAACCATTGACCTGAATCTTACTATAAATGTCCCTATACAAACATTCAATCCACTTCACCATTCTGTCCGGCACATTCATCCTCCTCAAAACCCTAAACAATAAATCATGCACCACCCTATCATACGCTTTTTCAAAATCCACCGTAACAACAGCCACACCTTGCTTCCTAGTTTTACAGTCCCACAATACATCCCTCAGACCTAACAGACATTCAGAAATCCTACGATCAGGCACTGTACACATTTGCTCCTCACCTACCATACAATCAATCACATCCTTTAACCTATTCGCAATAACTTTAGCAATAATTTTGTAATCACAATTCAAGAGCGCTATAGGCCTCCAATTTTTAAGATCCCTCTTATCCCCTTTTTTAAACAATAACACAGTCACACTCTCACTCATACTTTTAGATAACTTCCCTCTCCTAAGTACTTCCTTACACACCTCCCATACATAATCCCCTAACATATCCCAAAACACAAGATAAAATTCCACAGGCAAACCATCACTCCCTGCCACCTTTCCTTTCTTCATCCCATTCACAGCATCCTCCACCTCACTCTTCCTCACATCCTCTTCCATAAAGAACCCATCAATTTCATCCAAACGCTTATCCACATATCCCAAACATTCCTCCTCTAGAGTCACGTCCCGCTCCTTCTCCGTGAATAAATCAGAATAAAACTTCCACACTTCCTCTAACACCTCATCCTTACCAAAGACCTCTACCCCATCATTCGTAAAAACACTCATCATCTCAGTTTTTTTACTGAATGCCTTTTTAAAGAAAAATTTGCTACATTTCTCATCCTTCTCTTTCACTTCAACCCTAGCCTGTGCAATAATCTTCCTTCCATTCCTCTCCAGACACTCATTCACACTTCCACGAGCTTCCTCAATCTCCTTCTCAACACTCATCCCCAAACGCCTCAATTCATACAAATACTCTAACCTTCTTTGCCATCTCTCATACTCTTCTCTATCTTTCCTCCCTTTCTCACACCCTTTTTTAATAAAAAACCTTTTAGTCTCTAACTTCACCCACTCCCACCACTCAACCACACTATAAAATGCATCCTTCCTCAACACCCATCCATCAAAACGCTCCCTATATTCTTGTAATACACATTCATTATCCAATAAAGACACATTCAACTTCCAAACACCCTTTCCATACTCACTTAGACCACCACCTTTTACCACACACTCAATCCAGGCATGATCCGTGAACGGTAACCTCCTCCGTCTGAAATTAGAAACAGACATTAGTTTTGAGACAAAAATGAAATCAATACGCGAACTTGTATTGTTAGAAAAATATGTATAACCGATAGTACCATCATTATGGGCAACAAAGGAATCCTTTAACCCAAATAAATTTACAATCTCTTTAAGCTGCTTACTAGTACTGTCTAAACCAGACCCACCACCCACCGTAGTACTACTCCTATCCCCCTCTGTTATTATACAATTGAAATCCCCTATAAGGAACACATCATCCCTCCCACTCAAAAAGAAATATAATTTCTCAAACACCTCCCCTCTTTCCTTCCTCCCAGTTGGAGCATAAACATTAATTACTTTATATGTGAAACCCCTGAAAATAAAATGCACTAATAATACCCTACCCGGAACAATATGGACAACTTTTTTAACAACAAACTCATTACTTTTGAACAAAATCCCCACCCCCGAATTACGTTCCATTGAACCAGACCATACCGATTGCCCATAAGGCCAGGAGATATTTGGCTCCCCATCCAAGCAGCACTCCTGGAGACCTAGAACATCAAAAGAATATCTAGAAAGTAAATCAAAAATGGCGGATCTCCTTTCTAAAGATCTAATACTGCGGACATTTAGAGAACCAATTGTTAAACTCATTCAAACATTTGAAGGAAAAAAAGGAAATACAAAATCAAGCATTATCAAAAGGAGGCCTAGCCTTTCCCCGACCTCTACCCTTATTTTTTGCCTCCCCTTCCTTAAACTTAAGAGTCTTTGTCAATTTTTTGACTGAACATTCCTCCAAATAACCTGTGCCCAGGGAGGATAAAGAGGAGTCAGAATCAATCTGACATGACGACCCTCCACCTGCCTCCTCCCTTCCCGGGCTAGGAAAGTCCTCAATCCTTTGACTCTGAGGAGTCGGACAGTCATCCTCCGATTCTTCCACCGGCATCTTTCTCTTCAAGGATTCTTTGTCCACAGTCATCTCCTCTGGCGGATCAGAGGCCTCCGAAACAGATGCCCCCGAAACAGACTCCGCCTTCTCCCCCTCTGCCACCAAAGCATCCGGAACAGACCTAGAAATGGAAGGAAAAACAGGGGCAGACTCTGCTTCACTGGTCAGCACGCTAACCTCTGCATCGCCTGCCCTGGCAGCATTGGAGTCCTCAGGAACTGTCCCACCTCGAAGAGCCATTGCATATGATCGGGGTGCCCCGGACTGGTAAGTGGGGCAACTCCTAGCCAGGTGATCCGAAGAACCACAGAAATGACACTTGCGTTTCTCGGGACAGTCTGCAGTGCGGTGATCAGGCTTGTGGCAGTTCCTGCAAACCTGCCCGGTTGTACAGTTCTCTCTGGTATGACCAAAGCAAAAACAGTCCCGGCAAAAACTTGGCATCCCCGGGTAGTGCAGAAACCCCCTGTTGTTCCCTATCGCAAAGTTCTGCGGGGGGTGACAAAAACCTTCAGCACCACCCTCGGGGGCAGGCCTAAACTCCACCCAAAAACGTCTCATGCCTGTGAAAGTCCCCAGGATGTTATTTTTCCTCTCCGCACCAGAAACAGACACACAATACCTTCTTAGAAAGGTCTGGATCTCCTCATCCCGCACAAAAGGGTTGTACATATGCACTACCACTGGAACTTTCTTAGGCCGAGCCTCGCAGGAAATGAATCGGATCCCTTGTAGGTCAGGGTGAGAAGCATTCTCCTTACTCCGGTAGAGACAGGTACGGAGATCATCCAGGTTGTAGAAGGTCACGTCAAAGAATCCTTGGCTGGGAAAGACCTGGACACAGAAGATGGAAGCATGCGGCATCCTCAGCACTCCTTCCACGACCTTCTGCTGGACATGCAAAATCCCGTAGGCACTCCTCTTTTCCTCCTCGATAAACAGCCGTACTGTATTAGGAGCGTTCGGCGCATTAGCCATCCTCTCCGGCAGACCCGTCCTCCGATGATCACCTTCCCGTTATCCTGGGACTAAGCCCTCTCCCCAATAGCAGCAGGTGGGTGAAGCCCAGGCAATAAACCTGGGCGATCCCACAAGGCCGAGGAGAGGGGTACCCGAATACCTTAGGGCAAGACACTTGATCTTAGCCAAAAGGCCGAGAAGCGATAACCGTGAAAGGGGCGGGCCCAACAAGGTGCCCTTCATGGGCACTATCACTGCTTGCTGTCAGGGAGGCTGCCAGACAATTTTCCATGCACACTCTGGGCTGGGGGGCAGTCAACCACCAGTACACACAGCAGAACCTAAACCCATACCATTATTGCTAAGCAGCAAGACAGGGGCCCATTGCACTCCCACGGGGCCTTTTTAAATGCAATCCATAACCCGGATTTGCCAGGAACCCTTCTTACTCCTCCTACTTGCATGTGACACTGGGCTTAGGATCTGCATAGGAAACACACACACAAGCACACACCTACCTTTGTTGCCTGCAGATGCCTCCTTGGCTGTCCCCAAACGGTATCAAACCAACACCCACGGGAAGCTGTAAGCATAGAGGACATGCCTGCACCCCATTGGACTTACCTGTGTGGGTTAAACCCGGGTTATTTGACAACCTATGGCGGTGATGGTTCTGCTCAGGCAGAGCAGTGCTGATGCTCCTCATAAAGCTGTCGCTGCTGTGAAGGTTCTAGGTGACATCACAAATCCCTATGGTTACATACACAACAAAGCTGGGTTGTTGTTGTTTACACTCTGCAAGGCCTGTGGAAGTGAGTGACATCATAGCACTGTAGTTCTGAGGGTTCTAGATGGATGCAACAATCTCCTGTTGCTTCTATGAAGGCCATAATAGACGACATCACCAAACAGCTCCATAGTCACATACACAGCAAAGGAGAGATGTTGTTTACACCTAGTGATGTCAGTGGTATTGAGTGACATCACAGCACAGTGCTAAGGCTCCTGGGCCTGGACACAGCAGCGGCTGCAATATCTCAACGGAGAATACGTTTATATATATGTGTGTGTGTGCGCGTATATATATATATATATATATATATATATATATATATATATATATATTTCTCCGCCGAAATCACTTTTAAACCCATTTCCACCTTTTTTTCCCTTCTCTTCCTCTTACTTTTTTTTCACGTTTTTTTACGTTTTTCTCCTTTTCGCCTCTTTTCTGGGCGTATTATTCTTCTTTTTCTTCTTTTTTTTCGTCTAATGCATACCCCATCAGTGCAGCAATGCTTATTCAATACCGCCAGCAGATGGAGACACTGGGGGATAATTTTCTAAGGATTTATACTGATTTTTCCTGTCTGAATTTGTCGCACAGAAAGTTGCAGGCCAAATATGTGTGACATTTCTGCGACTTTAGCTTCTAGAGCATTTTTACAACATTATACATAGGTGCTGAATACATAAAAAGCGACTGTTCAGCGACAGACAAGTCGCATCGGCTGAAAGTAGGCCAGAATGTCAGTCCATGTTGGAGCAGGTTTAGATACAGTCTAAAGTATAGATCTCAAAGTCTGTGCACAGAATTTAGCAAGGGCCTCGCACCTTCTGATGCATCAGGTAGGTGCACAATAGCATAGCCTAACCCTCTGTACTTTGGTCTATATTGATGCGGGACATAGACAGCCAGCTGATGACCAATCCATTAGTGCAATGGATGGCTGGAAGCATTTGTCTTTGCCTTTGCAATACCACAGAAGCAATGCATGGTCAATGTACAGCAATGACACACCTGTGTGAACAGCCAGGAGACCCCCCCCCCCCCATGTTATGTTACATAGTTACATAGTTAGTACGGTCGAAAAAAGACATATGTCCATCAAGTTCAACCAGGGAATTAAGGGGTAGGGGTGTGGCGCGATATTGGGGAAGGGATGAGATTTTATATTTCTTCATAAGCATTAATCTTATTTTGTCAATTAGGAACATTCAGCACCCACCCGCTATCAAGGCAGCTGCCTATCATGTCATGCCCTACCTGCACAGGTGTGCTGGCTACTCAAATGATCCAATTAAGGAGGCCATTTAGTCAGCAGCAGCAGAAGTCCTGTGCCTGGACGCTCCAACAGCGGCCAGACACAAGCAGAAGCAGAAGCAGCAGAAGCAGCAGCAGCACCACCTTTTGTTTTTTGGCTGCAGCAGCAGCAAGGCCCACAGGGCTGGCTAGCTGGCTAGCCAGCAAGCAGGTAGCAATGAAAGTAGGAATCTTTCTTTTTAACCCTGTAAGGGGGTGGTGCACTGTACCCGAAGATACTGCCATATCGGGTCAATGCATAGGGCGACGGAAGCAAGCTTCGAAATCGGCCCCCGTTTTCAAAAATCCATTTAATATATGGTCCCCAGATAGGGGACGTATCAGATATTAAACTGATAAGAACAGATTTTTTTTTTTTTTTTTTTTTTTTTTTTTTTTTCCTCAGTTACAGACTATTGTTTGGACGATCATCAGGTCACCTACCAAGACTCGTCACTTAAAACAATATCTGAAAAAACATCATACGGAAAAAACTAACTAAGGGAACCGAGTGCCAAGAAAAAGTGACCAAACAACAAAACAAAAAAACATGTCAAAAACAATCACAGAAATTGGTCAAAAACTTACAGCTTTCTCCTTTACGTACTTCTTATAAATTTTTCCATCGTGTATGCATCCAGATTTTCTCCGCTTCTTCTTCACCAATTCTCTTTTTGTCCAGTAGAAAGATAGTAAAAATCCTTCCTAAAAACAATCTTTTCAATTCCCTCGGAGAAATAACAACATTTTTAAAAACAAGCAAATTGCGTGAGTCCCATAAAACCTCTTTAAAAACAGAAAAAAGAATCCAATTAGTACGTGTATCTTCCTTTTTACTAAGATCTTGACCAATAAAAACTTTCTCAAAAGAAAAACTGTTATATCCAGTGAGTTGGATTAAAAACTTCTTTAAAAACATAAAAAATTCTTTTGCATAAAAACAGTCCCAATAAAGGTGCACTAAGTCTTCTCTACCTCCACAACCCTCTCTTGGGCATCTGTCACTTATTCTCAAACCTCTTCCATTTAAAAAAGATCGGGTTGGGAGGCAGCCATGAAAGGACATCCAACTAACGTCTTTTTGTCTGTTTGATAGTCCAATAACTTTAAAAAACTTCCAAATCTTCACAGACTGAGCATTAGTGCAGAATGGTACTTCATATAATCTCTCATTTTTCCTTATTTCTTGTTCTATTTTCTTTTTATCAGGTTCACCTAAAGAGCTCAAACCAAATTGATCATTGAAAGACCTGAGGAGCACATAGAAGGTAGGTATCACATGTGCTATGGGTCTCCTCAAATCCCTCTCACACCAGCCCCATTTGGAAAACAACCATCCTGCAAGGTATTTACTCATGTCTGCCGCCCTATTATTGCACTGTATCAATTTAAAAATTAAAAGAAAATAGTGCACCTTTAAAAACAGATCAATGTTTGGAAAGTTATATCCGCCCAAATTCATACTCTTCATCACTTCTTCTCTTCTCATTTTCTCCATCTTAGACCCCCAGAAGAACACAAAAAGCTTCCTTGTGACTCTCCTAGTCCATAACTTCCCTGGAGGAAGCACCATAGCCGTATACAAGAGAAGCGGTAGGATTACAGACTTAATGATAAGAACTTTCCCTTTAAGTGACAAGTTCCTTAACCTCCAGAAGGATAGCTTCTTCTCAATTTTACTGTCCAAAGTCTCATAACTTTTCTTTCCTTTGAGGTCTTTATCAAATATCACTCCTAGCACTTCAATGTCTTCTTTTTCCTTAACACCATCCACTACTATATTCTCTTGGTTCCCAAAACTGCATAATTGGCACTTCCCCCAGTTCACATTCATCCCAGCCACACAACAAAAAATCCTCACATGCAAATTTACTCTGTTGAGATCTGCTTGGGATGTACAAGTAAAAACCACATCGTCCATATAACTTAAAACCTTTAACTTACTACCATCACTACCTGGAATAAAAACACCACTCACACATTTATCTTTCTGCACATTCTTCAACAGGCCCTCTATAACGCATATAAACAGAATTGGGGAGAGTGGGCATCCCTGTCTGACTCCAGACAAGACATTAAAAGCAGGCCCCACATGCCCATTTACTAAAATCTGACTTGTCACCCCATGATAAAAACTCATAATAACAGATAATAACTTTTCTGGAATACCTAAGTGTTTTAAAGCAATGAACATAAAATCATGTGCAACCTTATCATAAGCCTTTTCGAAATCTATGGACTCAACAAACAGTGCATTCTTGTTAAAGTTACTGTAATAAATAGAGTCTCTTAAAAGCAATAAATTATCTGTTATTTTTCTTTTCGGTACTGCACAAACTTGGTATTCTCCCACAAGGTGGTCCACTACATCACTCAGTCTATTAGCCACAATCTTAGCAATTATCTTGTAGTCACAATTTAATAAAGTTATAGGTCTCCAATTTTTAAGATCTCTGCCATCACCTTTTTTATGAATTAATGTTATGACCCCTTTCTTCATAGATTCAGCTAAAACACCTGAGTTAAAAACATATTGCACCACCCGTGTAAACTCTTTACTTAAAATATTCCAGAACGCGGAATAAAACTCAGCGGGGAGACCATCACAGCCTGGTGTCTTCCCTTTGGCCATCTTATCCAGGGCCTGCTTGATCTCCCCTTCACTAACATCATCAATCAAAAAATCTACTTTTTCAACAGGAACATTATTCTCCAAAATATTACAATAATCATTCATCTCCGTCTCACTGGCTCTGCTCTTATTACTAAAGAGTGTCTCATAAAATCTGCCAATCTCCTTCACCATCTCCTCTCCAAAAACTTCCCCCGTAGGGGTAAAAACAGATTTAAAAACACCTTTAGCATTAAAACATTTTTTAAAGAAATACCGTGTACACTGCTCATTTTCTTCTAGGTGCTGCACTTTAGACTTATATACAATATTCCTTCCCTTTTCCAACAACCTTTTTTTCATCTCCCCCTTCACCTTAACAATCTCATCCTCCACCTCCACACCAACACGTTTAAACTTATAGAGAGTCTCTAACCGGGATACAAGCCTTTCATCACTCCTCCTCTTCTCTTGTGCTCTCTTTATGCAAAACATCTTAAAGAAATTAGAAAACTCTCCTTTAGCCCATTCCCACCACACTAAGACATTACTAAAATCAGGTTGTTTAGAAACACAGGATAAAAACACATGATTAAAACCAGCCATTACTTCCTCATCTTCCAATAGACTTACATTTAATTTCCAGAGCCCCCTCCCAAAATGAAGGGACTCTGTGACACTTATCTCAGCCGACACCATCTTGTGGTCTGAGAAAGTTGACATCATTTGATTGCACCGGACCACCTTAATCCCATCAGAGACCAGGATGTAATCGATCCGGGATTTACAGCGGCCACTATCTGATATGTACGTATATCTTTCATCAGTGCTAACCATCAGTCCAACATCAGTAAAATGCAAGTCTTGAATAATTTGATTTAAAACATTGGAAGTAATATCAGTTCTAACCTCAGCAGAGCTCTCACGATCATTGACGGATCTAATGCAGTTAAAATCGCCAACAATAATAGTATCTTCACGACCAGGGATAAAAAACTTAAGGGACTCTAAAAAAGACAAACGTGCTTGTTTTTCTGCTGGAGCATACACATTAAAAATTCTCATCCTCTGGCCCAAAACCTCAAAAATTAAAACCATACAACGACCAGGTACTAAAGTTTGGCAATTTAAAACTTTAATGTCCCTGTTTCGCAATAAAATCCCAACACCTTCATTTTTGTTTTCTGCACATGTGGACCAGAAGGACTGCCCACACTTCCACTCATTTGCATAAGGTGCTGACTTTATTGCACACTCCTGTAAACATATCACATCACTTCTAACATTCTCAAGAATATCAAAAATTGCAGCTCTCCTAATTTCAGACTCAATACTTCTTACATTAATAGTTGTTACAACCAAAGTCATAATAACTAGGAAAAGAAAACCAAATGCTTTAAAATCCATCTTAACTTAGAAATTAACATTTTGGCCTTCAACTTTCCTATGTAAACTTGCAAAACAATCAGGCGACCCTATGTTAGAGTCCCTGTCTATTTCATTATCACTACCAAGAACAAGGGCTTCCTGATCCTCAGACCAGCTCCCTGTCTTACACCTTTTATTCACAACCTGCACATCCTCATCTTCCTCCTCCTCTTCTTCCTTACTGCGAGAAACTCTCTGACCAGGTGTTAGAGATCTCTGAGATGACCCAACAACTTCCATTCCCTCCTCCTCCCCCACAATTGGGTTTGGACATTCAATATCATCCATAGCCTCTTCACTAGAAAGAACATCACCATACACTGTCTCAATTTTCTCCACCACTTTCACTTTTTTTGCTTTTTTCTTTTTCACCAAGGTAAATTCACCTCCCACACCTGTCTCCTCACCAGTCACAGCAGTGGAAACACCCTCCTCCCCTGACCTCTCCTGAGTGCTAATGTGCTCCACTATCACAGAACTTTCCTCAGCCACCTGTGCCACATTAACACTCACACTCACACTCTCACCAACTCCAGGAACAAACCTCCCTCCCCCTTTTTCTCTTTGTTCTCCTCTATTCCCAGCTGCATCAGCATAACTTCTCTTCTTTTTATACCACATATCACAGCCTCTTGCCAAATGTTCCTCACTTCCACAGATATCACATGTCTTCTTCTCTGTACAGATACTTGCTTCATGACCAGTTTTCCCACAATTTCTGCAACATTCTCCTTTCTCAGAGCAATAATCCTGCACATGGCCATAGGCATGGCACTTTCTACAATATTGCAACTGGCCTTCATAAAAGCAGAAACCTCTCTCTCCTCCGATAGAAAACACCTGTGGTATGCTCTTCCTTCCATCTTGCATTCCTTCATCTTTTTTAAATTTTACAATAAACTTTCTCTTACAATTAAAGTACCCAAACTTGTTCTTAAGTCTTCCTATAAATTTCACTTCCTCGCAATACCGGAACAAAAAGTTTGTAACCATTTCATCAGAAACCTTAGGATTATACATGTGGACAATTACTACCTTTGTTGTATTCATAAATAACGGTTCCACTTTAATCCTCTTCATTTCTTCAAGATCCATATAGACTCTCTGGCAAATCTCAGAACCACAAAAAGTAATATCATAAATTCCTTGCCTAGGAAAATCCTGTATAGCCAATACATTCCATACCTGTAGGTAATCAAGCTTGCGAAGAATCTCCACAACGATTTGGTCAAGTCCGATCGTCCCCCGGTGCTCGCCAGGAACGTAGATCCGCACCGTGTCCTCAAGTCCACGCGCCTTCTCGCTCATTTTTGCAGGTAAAACCCACGATCGCAGCTCAGCAACAATCCAGGGCCCCCCGTAAAGAGGGCCCCGATCACCACTCCTTTCAACCCAAACCACGCACAGAAATCCACACGTGATCTTAGCCAAAAGGCCGAGAAGCGATAACCGTGAAAGGGGCGGGCCCAACAAGGTGCCCTTCATGGGCACTATCACTGCTTGCTGTCAGGGAGGCTGCCAGACAATTTTCCATGCACACTCTGGGCTGGGGGGCAGTCAACCACCAGTACACACAGCAGAACCTAAACCCATACCATTATTGCTAAGCAGCAAGACAGGGGCCCATTGCACTCCCACGGGGCCTTTTTAAATGCAATCCATAACCCGGATTTGCCAGGAACCCTTCTTACTCCTCCTACTTGCATGTGACACTGGGCTTAGGATCTGCATAGGAAACACACACACAAGCACACACCTACCTTTGTTGCCTGCAGATGCCTCCTTGGCTGTCCCCAAACGGTATCAAACCAACACCCACGGGAAGCTGTAAGCATAGAGGACATGCCTGCACCCCATTGGACTTACCTGTGTGGGTTAAACCCGGGTTATTTGACAACCTATGGCGGTGATGGTTCTGCTCAGGCAGAGCAGTGCTGATGCTCCTCATAAAGCTGTCGCTGCTGTGAAGGTTCTAGGTGACATCACAAATCCCTATGGTTACATACACAACAAAGCTGGGTTGTTGTTGTTTACACTCTGCAAGGCCTGTGGAAGTGAGTGACATCATAGCACTGTAGTTCTGAGGGTTCTAGATGGATGCAACAATCTCCTGTTGCTTCTATGAAGGCCATAATAGACGACATCACCAAACAGCTCCATAGTCACATTCACAGCAAAGGAGAGATGTTGTTTACACCTAGTGATGTCAGTGGTATTGAGTGACATCACAGCACAGTGCTAAGGCTCCTGGGCCTGGACACAGCAGCGGCTGCAATATCTCAACGGAGAATACGTTTATATATATGTGTGTGTGTGCGCGTATATATATATATATATATATATATATATATATATATATATATATATATTTCTCCGCCGAAATCACTTTTAAACCCATTTCCACCTTTTTTTCCCTTCTCTTCCTCTTACTTTTTTTTCACGTTTTTTTACGTTTTTCTCCTTTTCGCCTCTTTTCTGGGCGTATTATTCTTCTTTTTCTTCTTTTTTTTCGTCTAATGCATACCCCATCAGTGCAGCAATGCTTATTCAATACCGCCAGCAGATGGAGACACTGGGGGATAATTTTCTAAGGATTTATACTGATTTTTCCTGTCTGAATTTGTCGCACAGAAAGTTGCAGGCCAAATATGTGTGACATTTCTGCGACTTTAGCTTCTAGAGCATTTTTACAACATTATACATAGGTGCTGAATACATAAAAAGCGACTGTTCAGCGACAGACAAGTCGCATCGGCTGAAAGTAGGCCAGAATGTCAGTCCATGTTGGAGCAGGTTTAGATACAGTCTAAAGTATAGATCTCAAAGTCTGTGCACAGAATTTAGCAAGGGCCTCGCACCTTCTGATGCATCAGGTAGGTGCACAATAGCATAGCCTAACCCTCTGTACTTTGGTCTATATTGATGCGGGACATAGACAGCCAGCTGATGACCAATCCATTAGTGCAATGGATGGCTGGAAGCATTTGTCTTTGCCTTTGCAATACCACAGAAGCAATGCATGGTCAATGTACAGCAATGACACACCTGTGTGAACAGCCAGGAGACCCCCCCCCCCCCCCATGTTATGTTACATAGTTACATAGTTAGTACGGTCGAAAAAAGACATATGTCCATCAAGTTCAACCAGGGAATTAAGGGGTAGGGGTGTGGCGCGATATTGGGGAAGGGATGAGATTTTATATTTCTTCATAAGCATTAATCTTATTTTGTCAATTAGGAACATTCAGCACCCACCCGCTATCAAGGCAGCTGCCTATCATGTCATGCCCTACCTGCACAGGTGTGCTGGCTACTCAAATGATCCAATTAAGGAGGCCATTTAGTCAGCAGCAGCAGAAGTCCTGTGCCTGGACGCTCCAACAGCGGCCAGACACAAGCAGAAGCAGAAGCAGCAGAAGCAGCAGCAGCACCACCTTTTGTTTTTTGGCTGCAGCAGCAGCAAGGCCCACAGGGCTGGCTAGCTGGCTAGCCAGCAAGCAGGTAGCAATGAAAGTAGGAATCTTTCTTTTTAACCCTGTAAGGGGGTGGTGCACTGTACCCGAAGATACTGCCATATCGGGTCAATGCATAGGGCGACGGAAGCAAGCTTCGAAATCGGCCCCCGTTCTCAAAAATCCATTTAATATATGGTCCCCAGATAGGGGACGTATCAGATATTAAACTGATAAGAACAGATACTACACTTGATCTTAGCCAAAAGGCCGAGAAGCGATAACCGTGAAAGGGGCGGGCCCAACAAGGTGCCCTTCATGGGCACTATCACTGCTTGCTGTCAGGGAGGCTGCCAGACAATTTTCCATGCACACTCTGGGCTGGGGGGCAGTCAACCACCAGTACACACAGCAGAACCTAAACCCATACCATTATTGCTAAGCAGCAAGACAGGGGCCCATTGCACTCCCACGGGGCCTTTTTAAATGCAATCCATAACCCGGATTTGCCAGGAACCCTTCTTACTCCTCCTACTTGCATGTGACACTGGGCTTAGGATCTGCATAGGAAACACACACACAAGCACACACCTACCTTTGTTGCCTGCAGATGCCTCCTTGGCTGTCCCCAAACGGTATCAAACCAACACCCACGGGAAGCTGTAAGCATAGAGGACATGCCTGCACCCCATTGGACTTACCTGTGTGGGTTAAACCCGGGTTATTTGACAACCTATGGCGGTGATGGTTCTGCTCAGGCAGAGCAGTGCTGATGCTCCTCATAAAGCTGTCGCTGCTGTGAAGGTTCTAGGTGACATCACAAATCCCTATGGTTACATACACAACAAAGCTGGGTTGTTGTTGTTTACACTCTGCAAGGCCTGTGGAAGTGAGTGACATCATAGCACTGTAGTTCTGAGGGTTCTAGATGGATGCAACAATCTCCTGTTGCTTCTATGAAGGCCATAATAGACGACATCACCAAACAGCTCCATAGTCACATACACAGCAAAGGAGAGATGTTGTTTACACCTAGTGATGTCAGTGGTATTGAGTGACATCACAGCACAGTGCTAAGGCTCCTGGGCCTGGACACAGCAGCGGCTGCAATATCTCAACGGAGAATACGTTTATATATATGTGTGTGTGTGCGCGTATATATATATATATATATATATATATATATATATATATATATTTCTCCGCCGAAATCACTTTTAAACCCATTTCCACCTTTTTTTCCCTTCTCTTCCTCTTACTTTTTTTTTCACGTTTTTTTACGTTTTTCTCCTTTTCGCCTCTTTTCTGGGCGTATTATTCTTCTTTTTCTTCTTTTTTTTCGTCTAATGCATACCCCATCAGTGCAGCAATGCTTATTCAATACCGCCAGCAGATGGAGACACTGGGGGATAATTTTCTAAGGATTTATACTGATTTTTCCTGTCTGAATTTGTCGCACAGAAAGTTGCAGGCCAAATATGTGTGACATTTCTGCGACTTTAGCTTCTAGAGCATTTTTACAACATTATACATAGGTGCTGAATACATAAAAAGCGACTGTTCAGCGGCAGACAAGTCGCATCGGCTGAAAGTAGGCCAGAATGTCAGTCCATGTTGGAGCAGGTTTAGATACAGTCTAAAGTATAGATCTCAAAGTCTGTGCACAGAATTTAGCAAGGGCCTCGCACCTTCTGATGCATCAGGTAGGTGCACAATAGCATAGCCTAACCCTCTGTACTTTGGTCTATATTGATGCGGGACATAGACAGCCAGCTGATGACCAATCCATTAGTGCAACGGATGGCTGGAAGCATTTGTCTTTGCCTTTGCAATACCACAGAAGCAATGCATGGTCAATGTACAGCAATGACACACCTGTGTGAACAGCCAGGAGACCCCCCCCCCCCCCCCATGTTATGTTACATAGTTACATAGTTAGTACGGTCGAAAAAAGACATATGTCCATCAAGTTCAACCAGGGAATTAAGGGGTAGGGGTGTGGCGCGATATTGGGGAAGGGATGAGATTTTATATTTCTTCATAAGCATTAATCTTATTTTGTCAATTAGGAACATTCAGCACCCACCCGCTATCAAGGCAGCTGCCTATCATGTCATGCCCTACCTGCACAGGTGTGCTGGCTACTCAAATGATCCAATTAAGGAGGCCATTTAGTCAGCAGCAGCAGAAGTCCTGTGCCTGGACGCTCCAACAGCGGCCAGACACAAGCAGAAGCAGAAGCAGCAGAAGCAGCAGCAGCACCACCTTTTGTTTTTTGGCTGCAGCAGCAGCAAGGCCCACAGGGCTGGCTAGCTGGCTAGCCAGCAAGCAGGTAGCAATGAAAGTAGGAATCTTTCTTTTTAACCCTGTAAGGGGGTGGTGCACTGTACCCGAAGATACTGCCATATCGGGTCAATGCATAGGGCGACGGAAGCAAGCTTCGAAATCGGCCCCCGTTCTCAAAAATCCATTTAATATATGGTCCCCAGATAGGGGACGTATCAGATATTAAACTGATAAGAACAGATTTTTTTTTTTTTTTTTTCTTTTCTTTTTTTTTTTTCTTTTTTTTCCTCAGTTACAGACTATTGTTTGAACGATCATCAGGTCTCCTACCAGGACTCGTCACTTAAAACAATGTCTGAAAAAACATCATGCGGAAAGACAAAAAAAAGGGAACCGAGGGTCAAGAACTTAAAACCAAAAGGTAAAAGCTGAAGGAAAACAAAAACTTTTAAAAAACCAAACATAAACTGGTCAGACTTACAGTTTCCACCATTGGGTATATTTCCAGATCTTTTCAGCATTGTCTTCTCCCATTCTCTTCTTATCTAATAAATATGCAATAAAAAGTCTTCCGAGCAACAACCTCCTACATTCACTTGGAGAAATGGAAACATTTTTAAAAACAAGCAAATTCCTGGAGTCCCATAAAACTTCTTTAAAAACAGAAAAAATTATCCAAGTAACACGTGCATCATTCTTCATGTTAAAGTCCTGACCGATAAAAATTTTCTCAAAAGTAAAATCATTAAAACCCATAAATGCAATAAAAAATCTTGTTAAAAGCCTAAAAACTTCCTTGGCATAAAAACAGTCCCACCACAAATGTACAATATCTTCTTTACCTCCACAACCCTCTCTTGGACACTGTTCACTCACTCTTATTCCTCTTCCTCTTAAAAACACTCGAGTTGGGAGGCAACCATGGTAAGACATCCATACCACATCTTTTTGTCTATTTGATAAACCAAAGGAATTAAAAAGGCTCCAAATCTTAACTGACTGTGCAATATTACAGAATGGTACTTCATTAAATTTTTCACTCTTTCTCAACTCATATTCTATTTTCTTCTTTTCAGGTTTCCCCAAGGAGCTCAAATTAAACTGATCATTGAAAGACCGAAGAACCACATAAAAGGTAGGTATAATCAGCGCCATTGGTTTCCTCAGATCCCTCTCACACCAGCCCCACTTAGAAAACAACCATCCTGCTAAATATTTACACATATCAGCTGTTTTACTATTGCACTGGATCGTCTTGAAAATTAAAAGAAAATAGTGTAACTTTAAAAACAAATCAATATTTGGAAAGTCATATCCACCATTCTTTACAGTACTCATTACCTTCTCTCTTTTCATTTTTTCCATTTTGGATCCCCAAAAGAAAACAAAAAGTCTTCTTGTTGTCTTCCTCATCCAAAGCTTACCAGGTGGAAAAACCATCGCAGTATATAAAAGTAAAGGTAAAATCACAGTCTTAATAACAAGTACTTTCCCTTTAAGGGATAAACTCCTCAATTTCCAAAAATTCAATTTCTTTTCAATTTTACTGTCCAGCTTGTTGTAAGTCTCTGTCCCTTTAAGATTCTTTTCAAAAATGACCCCTAAAACTTCCACATTCTCCTTTATCTCTACTCCATCCACCAACACATCTTCGCATTTCCCAAAATTCACCAAATGACATTTGCCCCAGTTTACACACATTCCGGCCACACAGCAAAAAATTTGAATATGCAAATTCACTCTATTCAAATCTGCTTTTGAAGTACATGTAAACACAACATCATCCATGTAGCTTAAAACCTTAAGATCACTCCCACCACTGCCAGGTATAAAAACTCCTTTAACACATTTGTCTTTCTGAACATTCTTTAACAAGGCCTCTATTACACAGATGAAAAGGATTGGGGAGAGTGGGCAACCCTGCCGAACCCCTGATAAAATCTTAAAAGCAGGACCAACATGGCCATTCATTAAAACTTGTCCAGTAACACCATTATATAACCCTTTAATAACATGTAATAACTTCATTGGGATCCCCATATGTTTTAGGGCCATAAACATAAATTTGTGTGCGACTTTATCATAGGCCTTCTCGAAATCCACTGACTCGACAAAAAGAGGCACCTTATTAAAATTACAATAATAAATAACATCCCTTAAAATCAATAAATTATCAGTAATTCTTCTCCCGGGTACAGCACATACTTGGTAATTATCTACCATATGGCCAATAATATTCCTAAGCCTGTTTGCAACAATTTTAGCAATAATTTTATAGTCACTGTTTAACAATGAAATTGGTCTCCAATTTTTTATATCACGTTCGTCACCTTTCTTATGTATTAGTGTGATAATTCCCTTCTTCATTGAATCAGCTAAAATCCCAAACTTAAAAACATATTGCACAACCCGAGTAAAAACATCTTTTAAAAGAGGCCAAAATACAACATAAAACTCAGCTGGAAGGCCGTCACTACCAGGGGTTTTACCTTTTGCCATTCCATTCAGCGCCATTCTAATTTCATTTTCACTAACATCTTCCACCAAAAAAACTTTCTCCTCATCTGGAATTTGATCCTCTAAAATGTTACAGTAGTCTTCCATTTCATTAATAGCAGCTTTACTTTCATTACTAAAAAGTGTTTCATAAAATTTACAAACCTCCTCCTCCATCTCCCTACCAACCACCTCACCACTTGAGGTTAAAACTGACTTAAAGACCCCCTTTGGCTTAAAACACTTTTTAAAAAAATATCGACTACATTGTTCATTCTCCTCCAAATGTTGCACCTTAGCCCTGTAAACAATATTCCTTCCTCTTTCCTTCAACCTTGTCTTCATCTCTTCCTTAATTTCACAAATTTCAGCATCCACCTCTAGACCAGCGTTCTTAAACTTAAAGAGAGTCTCCAACTGTGAAACTAAAGTCTCATCTCTCCGCCTCTTCTCCTGTGCTCTCTTAATGCAAACAGACTTAAAATAACCAGCAAAGTTCACTTTAGCCCAATCCCACCAGTCTAAAATATTTTTAAAACAGTCTTGTTTAGCAGCACAGGATAAAAATATATTTTTAAAACCTGCCATTACCTCCTCTTCTTCAAGTAAACTCACATTCAACTTCCAGAGTCCCCTACCAAAGGCAATGGACTCTGAGATGCTTATTTCAGCAGATAAAATTTTATGATCTGAGAAAATCGACATCATCTGATTACACCGGGCCACCTTCATCCCTTCAGACACAAAAATATAATCTATCCGGGATTTACAGTGACCACTATCCGATACATATGTATATCTATCATCAGTGTCAATCATCAGTCCAGCATCTATATAGTGTAAGTCTTGTACTAATTGATTTAAAGCATTAGAGGTAATGTCAGTTCGGACTTCAGCAGCACTCTCACGGTCATTAACAGTACGGATACAGTTAAAATCACCAGCCACTATAGTACTTTCCCGACCAGGGATAAAAAACTTCAAGGACTCTAAAAAAACCAACCGCTCTTTCTTCTCTGCTGGGGCATATACGTTAAAAACTCTAATCCTCTGGTCTAAAAACTCAAAGTTTAAAACCATGCAACGGCCTGGTATTAAAATCTGGCAATTTAAAACTTTGATATTGTTATTTTTGATTAAAAAACCAACTCCTTCATTCTTGTTATCCGTACTAGTTGACCAAAAAGATTGTCCCATCCTCCACTCATCAGCATAAGGTGCAGATTTAATTGCACACTCCTGTAAACATATTATATCAGCTCTCACATTCTCCAACACCTCAAAAATAGCAGCTCTTCGTACTTCTGATCCAATACTCCTGACATTAAGGGTTGTTAAGATAAGAGTCATAATAACTAAAATGAATAAAATCAAAACTTTAATATCCATCATAGTTAAAAATTACTGCTCTGACTCTCAACTTTCCTTAAAACATTTTCATAACAATCAGGCGACCCTGGATCAGAGTCCCTGTCCATTTCAACTCCTCTTCCAACCACTGGGTCCTCTTGATCCCCAGTCCAACTTCATTTTTTACTTCTTTTACTTTCCACCCCCACCTCATCCTCCTCATCACTGCTGACAAATCTCTGAGCAGGTGTAAGGGACTTCTCAGATGACTGCACATTTTCTTGGAATTCCATTCCCTCCTCCTCCCCCACAACAGGGTCTGGACATTCCACATCACCACTCATGCTTCCACAAGGAAACACATCTCCATACACAGTTTCAATCTTCTTGACCTCCACCCCCTTTGCACATGTTACTTCACTTGTGGAGACCACTTTCTTATACTCCTGTTCAACCACCACACTTGTCTCCACAAAAGCCTCTTTAATGACATCCACTTGAGCAACAACATTTTTAACAATCGTACCACCTGCGCTCCTCCCGACTTCACATTCCCCCTCCACATTAGATTTTTCACCTCCATCCACACCTCCATCCACACCTCCATCCACACCTGTGGCTTCTGAAAAAGACCTCCTTCCCATTCCCTGTTCATTGCTCTGTCCACCTTTACTTCCAGCCGCATCAGCATAACTCCTTCTCTTGTACCATAAGTGACATCCTCTTGCCAAATGGGAATTACTCCCACAAATATCACAAGTCTTTTCCTCAACGCAAAAACTTGTTTCATGCCCAGTCTTGCCACAGTTCCTACAAACAACACCCTTCACAGGACATGCGTCCTGCACGTGGCCATATGCTTGACATTTGCGGCAAAACTGAAGCTGCCCCTCATAAAAACAAAAACCACGCTCTCCTCCAATGGAAAAAACTTGAGGAATACTCTTAATTCCCTCCTCCATAGACTCATCCTTCTTGAACTTCACAACATATTTCCTTTTACAGTTAAAAAAACCATGTCTGTTCTTTAGTTTTCCAAAAAACTTCACTTCTTCACAATAACGATAAAGAAAATTTGTTACCATTGAGTCTGTAACTTTGGGATTGTACATATGTACGATGACCACTTTCTCTGTACTCAGAAACAAAGGCTCTACTTTAACTTTCCTCATAATATCCGGCTCATTCTTTCTCTTCATTCCTTCCAGGTCCTTGTAGACCCTCTGACAAATCTCGGAATTAACAAATGTAACATCATAAATACCCTGTCTAGGGAAATCTTGCATTGCAAATACATCTGTTACCTTTAGGTACTGGAGCCTGCGTAGAATCTCCAGCACAATCTGGTCCAGGCCAACCGTTCCCCGATGTTCCGTTGGGACGAAAATCCTGACCGTGTCTTCCATTCCGCGAATCCTCTCTCCTCCACTCATTTTTGCAGGCGATGAAACCCACTATCGCAACTCCGAAATAACCCAGGGCCCCCCGCAAAGAGGGCCCTGATCACCACCCCCTTCAACTCCTAACCCGCCCGGTAAACCGCACGGGATCGAAGCCAAAAGGCCGAGAAGCGATAACCGTGAAAGGGGCGGGCCCAACAAGGTGCCCTTCATGGGCACTATCACTGCTTGCTGTCAGGGAGGCTGCCAGACAATTTTCCATGCACACTCTGGGCTGGGGGGCAGTCAACCACCAGTACACACAGCAGAACCTAAACCCATACCATTATTGCTAAGCAGCAAGACAGGGGCCCATTGCACTCCCACGGGGCCTTTTTAAATGCAATCCATAACCCGGATTTGCCAGGAACCCTTCTTACTCCTCCTACTTGCATGTGACACTGGGCTTAGGATCTGCATAGGAAACACACACACAAGCACACACCTACCTTTGTTGCCTGCAGATTCCTCCTTGGCTGTCCCCAAACGGTATCAAACCAACACCCACGGGAAGCTGTAAGCATAGAGGACATGCCTGCACCCCATTGGACTTACCTGTGTGGGTTAAACCCGGGTTATTTGACAACCTATGGTGGTGATGGTTCTGCTCAGGCAGAGCAGTGCTGATGCTCCTCATAAAGCTGTCTCTGCTGTGAAGGTTCTAGGTGACATCACAAATCCCTATGGTTACATACACAACAAAGCTGGGTTGTTGTTGTTTACACTCTGCAAGGCCTGTGGAAGTGAGTGACATCATAGCACTGTAGTTCTGAGGGTTCTAGATGGATGCAACAATCTCCTGTTGCTTCTATGAAGGCCATAATAGACGACATCACCAAACAGCTCCATAGTCACATACACAGCAAAGGAGAGATGTTGTTTACACCTAGTGATGTCAGTGGTATTGAGTGACATCACAGCACAGTGCTAAGGCTCCTGGGCCTGGACACAGCAGCGGCTGCAATATCTCAACGGAGAATACGTTTATATATATGTGTGTGTGTGTGCGCGTATATATATATATATATATATATATATATATATATATATATATATTCTCCGCCGAAATCACTTTTAAACCCATTTCCACCTTTTTTTCCCTTCTCTTCCTCTTACTTTTTTTTCACGTTTTTTTACGTTTTTCTCCTTTTCGCCTCTTTTCTGGGCGTATTATTCTTCTTTTTCTTCTTTTTTTTCGTCTAATGCATACCCCATCAGTGCAGCAATGCTTATTCAATACCGCCAGCAGATGGAGACACTGGGGGATAATTTTCTAAGGATTTATACTGATTTTTCCTGTCTGAATTTGTCGCACAGAAAGTTGCAGGCCCAATATGTGTGACATTTCTGCGACTTTAGCTTCTAGAGCATTTTTACAACATTATACATAGGTGCTGAATACATAAAAAGCGACTGTTCAGCGGCAGACAAGTCGCATCGGCTGAAAGTAGGCCAGAATGTCAGTCCATGTTGGAGCAGGTTTAGATACAGTCTAAAGTATAGATCTCAAAGTCTGTGCACAGAATTTAGCAAGGGCCTCGCACCTTCTGATGCATCAGGTAGGTGCACAATAGCATAGCCTAATCCTCTGTACTTTGGTCTATATTGATGCGGGACATAGACAGCCAGCTGATGACCAATCCATTAGTGCAATGGATGGCTGGAAGCATTTGTCTTTGCCTTTGCAATACCACAGAAGCAATGCATGGTCAATGTACAGCAATGACACACCTGTGTGAACAGCCAGGAGACCCCCCCCCCCCCCCCCCATGTTATGTTACATAGTTACATAGTTAGTACGGTCGAAAAAAGACATATGTCCATCAAGTTCAACCAGGGAATTAAGGGGTAGGGGTGTGGCGCGATATTGGGGAAGGGATGAGATTTTATATTTCTTCATAAGCATTAATCTTATTTTGTCAATTAGGAACATTCAGCACCCACCCGCTATCAAGGCAGCTGCCTATCATGTCATGCCCTACCTGCACAGGTGTGCTGGCTACTCAAATGATCCAATTAAGGAGGCCATTTAGTCAGCAGCAGCAGAAGTCCTGTGCCTGGACGCTCCAACAGCGGCCAGACACAAGCAGAAGCAGAAGCAGCAGAAGCAGCAGCAGCACCACCTTTTGTTTTTTGGCTGCAGCAGCAGCAAGGCCCACAGGGCTGGCTAGCTGGCTAGCCAGCAAGCAGGTAGCAATGAAAGTAGGAATCTTTCTTTTTAACCCTGTAAGGGGGTGGTGCACTGTACCCGAAGATACTGCCATATCGGGTCAATGCATAGGGCGACGGAAGCAAGCTTCGAAATCGGCCCCCGTTCTCAAAAATCCATTTAATATATGGTCCCCAGATAGGGGACGTATCAGATATTAAACTGATAAGAACAGATACTACACTTGATCTTAGCCAAAAGGCCGAGAAGCGATAACCGTGAAAGGGGCGGGCCCAACAAGGTGCCCTTCATGGGCACTATCACTGCTTGCTGTCAGGGAGGCTGCCAGACAATTTTCCATGCACACTCTGGGCTGGGGGGCAGTCAACCACCAGTACACACAGCAGAACCTAAACCCATACCATTATTGCTAAGCAGCAAGACAGGGGCCCATTGCACTCCCACGGGGCCTTTTTAAATGCAATCCATAACCCGGATTTGCCAGGAACCCTTCTTACTCCTCCTACTTGCATGTGACACTGGGCTTAGGATCTGCATAGGAAACACACACACAAGCACACACCTACCTTTGTTGCCTGCAGATGCCTCCTTGGCTGTCCCCAAACGGTATCAAACCAACACCCACGGGAAGCTGTAAGCATAGAGGACATGCCTGCACCCCATTGGACTTACCTGTGTGGGTTAAACCCGGGTTATTTGACAACCTATGGCGGTGATGGTTCTGCTCAGGCAGAGCAGTGCTGATGCTCCTCATAAAGCTGTCGCTGCTGTGAAGGTTCTAGGTGACATCACAAATCCCTATGGTTACATACACAACAAAGCTGGGTTGTTGTTGTTTACACTCTGCAAGGCCTGTGGAAGTGAGTGACATCATAGCACTGTAGTTCTGAGGGTTCTAGATGGATGCAACAATCTCCTGTTGCTTCTATGAAGGCCATAATAGACGACATCACCAAACAGCTCCATAGTCACATACACAGCAAAGGAGAGATGTTGTTTACACCTAGTGATGTCAGTGGTATTGAGTGACATCACAGCACAGTGCTAAGGCTCCTGGGCCTGGACACAGCAGCGGCTGCAATATCTCAACGGAGAATACGTTTATATATATGTGTGTGTGTGCGCGTATATATATATATATATATATATATATATATTTCTCCGCCGAAATCACTTTTAAACCCATTTCCACCTTTTTTTCCCTTCTCTTCCTCTTACTTTTTTTTCACGTTTTTTTACGTTTTTCTCCTTTTCGCCTCTTTTCTGGGCGTATTATTCTTCTTTTTCTTCTTTTTTTTTCGTCTAATGCATACCCCATCAGTGCAGCAATGCTTATTCAATACCGCCAGCAGATGGAGACACTGGGGGATAATTTTCTAAGGATTTATACTGATTTTTCCTGTCTGAATTTGTCGCACAGAAAGTTGCAGGCCAAATATGTGTGACATTTCTGCGACTTTAGCTTCTAGAGCATTTTTACAACATTATACATAGGTGCTGAATACATAAAAAGCGACTGTTCAGCGGCAGACAAGTCGCATCGGCTGAAAGTAGGCCAGAATGTCAGTCCATGTTGGAGCAGGTTTAGATACAGTCTAAAGTATAGATCTCAAAGTCTGTGCACAGAATTTAGCAAGGGCCTCGCACCTTCTGATGCATCAGGTAGGTGCACAATAGCATAGCCTAACCCTCTGTACTTTGGTCTATATTGATGCGGGACATAGACAGCCAGCTGATGACCAATCCATTAGTGCAACGGATGGCTGGAAGCATTTGTCTTTGCCTTTGCAATACCACAGAAGCAATGCATGGTCAATGTACAGCAATGACACACCTGTGTGAACAGCCAGGAGACCCCCCCCCCCCCCCATGTTATGTTACATAGTTACATAGTTAGTACGGTCGAAAAAAGACATATGTCCATCAAGTTCAACCAGGGAATTAAGGGGTAGGGGTGTGGCGCGATATTGGGGAAGGGATGAGATTTTATATTTCTTCATAAGCATTAATCTTATTTTGTCAATTAGGAACATTCAGCACCCACCCGCTATCAAGGCAGCTGCCTATCATGTCATGCCCTACCTGCACAGGTGTGCTGGCTACTCAAATGATCCAATTAAGGAGGCCATTTAGTCAGCAGCAGCAGAAGTCCTGTGCCTGGACGCTCCAACAGCGGCCAGACACAAGCAGAAGCAGAAGCAGAAGCAGCAGAAGCAGCAGCAGCACCACCTTTTGTTTTTTGGCTGCAGCAGCAGCAAGGCCCACAGGGCTGGCTAGCTGGCTAGCCAGCAAGCAGGTAGCAATGAAAGTAGGAATCTTTCTTTTTAACCCTGTAAGGGGGTGGTGCACTGTACCCGAAGATACTGCCATATCGGGTCAATGCATAGGGCGACGGAAGCAAGCTTCGAAATCGGCCCCCATTCTCAAAAATCCATTTAATATATGGTCCCCAGATAGGGGACGTATCAGATATTAAACTGATAAGAACAGATTTTTTTTTTTTTTTTTTATTGAAAAGGAAATATACAATACATAACCAAGTAAATCATTCAAAAAATTACATATTCATCTGAAAACACATAAAAAACACATATTTGACATATACAATATATACAGGAAGCATGTCTTTACATGTACATATAACAAAAAGCTTTCCCTTCATGACTTTCCCTCAGAAAAAATAAATTGCAGCGGATTCTGTCCCTCCAACTGTCCCTTCATATCAGGATATAATCTGTAAGAAAAGAAAAAGAAAGACAAATAAGAATACAATCATAACCAGTACTTCCATTTTTTGTGTTTCCAGATCCCCTCTGCATCATCAGAACCATAGTTTTTCCTATCACATAATACGTAAAGGTAAATTTTACCACGGATCATGCCCAGACACTCCTTCACACTTACTTCAGTTTGATTGAAAATCCTAATATTCCTTACATCCCACAGAACCTCTTTTACACAATTTACTATGAACCATAACACTCTTGCCTTCTCTCTCTCCACTGCACACAAACCAAACATCATCATATTAAAGGATAAGATTTCAATTCCAGTAAGATTTTTAATTAGACCAGACATTTTTCTCCACACAGACTTCGCATAACCACACTCCCAAAACACATGTACATAATTCTCACATCCACCGCAACCATCCCTGGGACACACTTCACTGTCTACCAATCTCCTTCTCCTCTGAAATTCCCTTGTTGGCAGACACCCATGAGCTAACATCCAAGACAAGTCCTTTTGTTTATTTGTCAGTTCCTTGTGACTGACATTTTTCCACACTACCTTACAATCCTTCTCAGACAGACCTCCCACACATTCCACTGTTTCTCTCTGCTCCAACACTTTCATCACCTTCTTACTATCATTCCATTCAGTCACACATTCCAGATTATTTTTCCTGACACACCGCCCTATTCTCTGATAGAACCAAGGAACCTCAAAACTTACAGGTACCCTTAAGTCCCTTTCCATTAGCTTATATTTCAACAACACATTACCAGCCAAATACCTTACCATGCACCCAAACACACATTCCTTCTTACTTACAGCGAGACAAAAACTGACATACTTCACAGCCAGGAACACTTCCACATTCATCATTCCTTTCCCACCATGCATTCTGCTTTTCACCACCTTCCCACGACTCAATTTCTCCATCCTTGAATTCCATAAGAAAACAAAGATCTGCCTGATAATTCTTGCCAGACACCTATCCGGTGGAGGAAACACATAATTAACATAAAGCAAAATAGGAATTATAACAGCTTTAATAACCAGAATCCTTCCCTCAATCGATAAAGTCCTTAAAGACCAGAAGTTTATTTTATTCCCCACCCTCCCCAAAACCCTCTCCCAACTTTCTTTCCCATACAAATCATTATCAAACACCACCCCAAGCACTTCCACACCCCCCTCTCTCACAGGCCACTCGCACAACCCACTCTCTCCCCACCCCTCAAAAAATTTACAACCACTCTTCCCAACATTAAGCTTAAACCCACTCATTAAACAGAAACACTCAATCAATAACTTAGCACGCCTTACCCCTGCCATTGACTTACATACAACAGTAACATCATCCATGTAACCAATCACTCGCATATCCTTCCCATGACTACCAGGTATTTCTATACCCCGCATCACCTTATCTCTCCTAATCATCCCCAACAAAGGCTCAATCATACAAATAAAAAGAATTGGCGACAGGGGACACCCCTGCCGCACTCCAGATTTTATACTCACTTCCCTACTCAGAAAACCATTGACCTGAATCTTACTATAAATGTCCCTATACAAACATTCAATCCACTTCACCATTCTGTCCGGCACATTCATCCTCCTCAAAACCCTAAACAATAAATCATGCACCACCCTATCATACGCTTTTTCAAAATCCACCGTAACAACAGCCACACCTTGCTTCCTAGTTTTACAGTCCCACAATACATCCCTCAGACCTAACAGACATTCAGAAATCCTACGATCAGGCACTGTACACATTTGCTCCTCACCTACCATACAATCAATCACATCCTTTAACCTATTCGCAATAACTTTAGCAATAATTTTGTAATCACAATTCAAGAGCGCTATAGGCCTCCAATTTTTAAGATCCCTCTTATCCCCTTTTTTAAACAATAACACAGTCACACTCTCACTCATACTTTTAGATAACTTCCCTCTCCTAAGTACTTCCTTACACACCTCCCATACATAATCCCCTAACATATCCCAAAACACAAGATAAAATTCCACAGGCAAACCATCACTCCCTGCCACCTTTCCTTTCTTCATCCCATTCACAGCATCCTCCACCTCACTCTTCCTCACATCCTCTTCCATAAAGAACCCATCAATTTCATCCAAACGCTTATCCACATATCCCAAACATTCCTCCTCTAGAGTCACGTCCCGCTCCTTCTCCGTGAATAAATCAGAATAAAACTTCCACACTTCCTCTAACACCTCATCCTTACCAAAGACCTCTACCCCATCATTCGTAAAAACACTCATCATCTCAGTTTTTTTACTGAATGCCTTTTTAAAGAAAAATTTGCTACATTTCTCATCCTTCTCTTTCACTTCAACCCTAGCCTGTGCAATAATCTTCCTTCCATTCCTCTCCAGACACTCATTCACACTTCCACGAGCTTCCTCAATCTCCTTCTCAACACTCATCCCCAAACGCCTCAATTCATACAAATACTCTAACCTTCTTTGCCATCTCTCATACTCTTCTCTATCTTTCCTCCCTTTCTCACACCCTTTTTTAATAAAAAACCTTTTAGTCTCTAACTTCACCCACTCCCACCACTCAACCACACTATAAAATGCATCCTTCCTCAACACCCATCCATCAAAACGCTCCCTATATTCTTGTAATACACATTCATTATCCAATAAAGACACATTCAACTTCCAAACACCCTTTCCATACTCACTTAGACCACCACCTTTTACCACACACTCAATCCAGGCATGATCCGTGAACGGTAACCTCCTCCGTCTGAAATTAGAAACAGACATTAGTTTTGAGACAAAAATGAAATCAATACGCGAACTTGTATTGTTAGAAAAATATGTATAACCGATAGTACCATCATTATGGGCAACAAAGGAATCCTTTAACCCAAATAAATTTACAATCTCTTTAAGCTGCTTACTAGTACTGTCTAAACCAGACCCACCACCCACCGTAGTACTACTCCTATCCCCCTCTGTTATTATACAATTGAAATCCCCTATAAGGAACACATCATCCCTCCCACTCAAAAAGAAATATAATTTCTCAAACACCTCCCCTCTTTCCTTCCTCCCAGTTGGAGCATAAACATTAATTACTTTATATGTGAAACCCCTGAAAATAAAATGCACTAATAATACCCTACCCGGAACAATATGGACAACTTTTTTAACAACAAACTCATTACTTTTGAACAAAATCCCCACCCCCGAATTACGTTCCATTGAACCAGACCATACCGATTGCCCATAAGGCCAGGAGATATTTGGCTCCCCATCCAAGCAGCACTCCTGGAGACCTAGAACATCAAAAGAATATCTAGAAAGTAAATCAAAAATGGCGGATCTCCTTTCTAAAGATCTAATACTGCGGACATTTAGAGAACCAATTGTTAAACTCATTCAAACATTTGAAGGAAAAAAAGGAAATACAAAATCAAGCATTATCAAAAGGAGGCCTAGCCTTTCCCCGACCTCTACCCTTATTTTTTGCCTCCCCTTCCTTAAACTTAAGAGTCTTTGTCAATTTTTTGACTGAACATTCCTCCAAATAACCTGTGCCCAGGGAGGATAAAGAGGAGTCAGAATCAATCTGACATGACGACCCTCCACCTGCCTCCTCCCTTCCCGGGCTAGGAAAGTCCTCAATCCTTTGACTCTGAGGAGTCGGACAGTCATCCTCCGATTCTTCCACCGGCATCTTTCTCTTCAAGGATTCTTTGTCCACAGTCATCTCCTCTGGGGGATCAGAGGCCTCCGAAACAGATGCCCCCGAAACAGACTCCGCCTTCTCCCCCTCTGCCACCAAAGCATCCGGAACAGACCTAGAAATGGAAGGAAAAACAGGGGCAGACTCTGCTTCACTGGTCAGCACGCTAACCTCTGCATCGCCTGCCCTGGCAGCATTGGAGTCCTCAGGAACTGTCCCACCTCGAAGAGCCATTGCATATGATCGGGGTGCCCCGGACTGGTAAGTGGGGCAACTCCTAGCCAGGTGATCCGAAGAACCACAGAAATGACACTTGCGTTTCTCGGGACAGTCTGCAGTGCGGTGATCAGGCTTGTGGCAGTTCCTGCAAACCTGCCCGGTTGTACAGTTCTCTCTGGTATGACCAAAGCAAAAACAGTCCCGGCAAAAACTTGGCATCCCCGGGTAGTGCAGAAACCCCCTGTTGTTCCCTATCGCAAAGTTCTGCGGGGGGTGACAAAAACCTTCAGCACCACCCTCGGGGGCAGGCCTAAACTCCACCCAAAAACGTCTCATGCCTGTGAAAGTCCCCAGGATGTTATTTTTCCTCTCCGCACCAGAAACAGACACACAATACCTTCTTAGAAAGGTCTGGATCTCCTCATCCCGCACAAAAGGGTTGTACATATGCACTACCACTGGAACTTTCTTAGGCCGAGCCTCGCAGGAAATGAATCGGATCCCTTGTAGGTCAGGGTGAGAAGCATTCTCCTTACTCCGGTAGAGACAGGTACGGAGATCATCCAGGTTGTAGAAGGTCACGTCAAAGAATCCTTGGTTGGGAAAGACCTGGACACAGAAGATGGAAGCATGCGGCATCCTCAGCACTCCTTCCACGACCTTCTGCTGGACATGCAAAATCCCGTAGGCACTCCTCTTTTCCTCCTCGATAAACAGCCGTACTGTATTAGGAGCGTTCGGCGCATTAGCCATCCTCTCCGGCAGACCCGTCCTCCGATGATCACCTTCCCGTTATCCTGGGACTAAGCCCTCTCCCCAATAGCAGCAGGTGGGTGAAGCCCAGGCAATAAACCTGGGCGATCCCACAAGGCCGAGGAGAGGGGTACCCGAATACCTTAGGGCAAGACACTTGATCTTAGCCAAAAGGCCGAGAAGCGATAACCGTGAAAGGGGCGGGCCCAACAAGGTGCCCTTCATGGGCACTATCACTGCTTGCTGTCAGGGAGGCTGCCAGACAATTTTCCATGCACACTCTGGGCTGGGGGGCAGTCAACCACCAGTACACACAGCAGAACCTAAACCCATACCATTATTGCTAAGCAGCAAGACAGGGGCCCATTGCACTCCCACGGGGCCTTTTTAAATGCAATCCATAACCCGGATTTGCCAGGAACCCTTCTTACTCCTCCTACTTGCATGTGACACTGGGCTTAGGATCTGCATAGGAAACACACACACAAGCACACACCTACCTTTGTTGCCTGCAGATGCCTCCTTGGCTGTCCCCAAACGGTATCAAACCAACACCCACGGGAAGCTGTAAGCATAGAGGACATGCCTGCACCCCATTGGACTTACCTCTGTGGGTTAAACCCGGGTTATTTGACAACCTATGGCGGTGATGGTTCTGCTCAGGCAGAGCAGTGCTGATGCTCCTCATAAAGCTGTCGCTGCTGTGAAGGTTCTAGGTGACATCACAAATCCCTATGGTTACATACACAACAAAGCTGGGTTGTTGTTGTTTACACTCTGCAAGGCCTGTGGAAGTGAGTGACATCATAGCACTGTAGTTCTGAGGGTTCTAGATGGATGCAACAATCTCCTGTTGCTTCTATGAAGGCCATAATAGACGACATCACCAAACAGCTCCATAGTCACATACACAGCAAAGGAGAGATGTTGTTTACACCTAGTGATGTCAGTGGTATTGAGTGACATCACAGCACAGTGCTAAGGCTCCTGGGCCTGGACACAGCAGCGGCTGCAATATCTCAACGGAGAATACGTTTATATATATGTGTGTGTGTGCGCGTATATATATATATATATATATATATATATATATATTTCTCCGCCGAAATCACTTTTAAACCCATTTCCACCTTTTTTTCCCTTCTCTTCCTCTTACTTTTTTTTCACGTTTTTTTACGTTTTTCTCCTTTTCGCCTCTTTTCTGGGCGTATTATTCTTCTTTTTCTTCTTTTTTTTCGTCTAATGCATACCCCATCAGTGCAGCAATGCTTATTCAATACCGCCAGCAGATGGAGACACTGGGGGATAATTTTCTAAGGATTTATACTGATTTTTCCTGTCTGAATTTGTCGCACAGAAAGTTGCAGGCCAAATATGTGTGACATTTCTGCGACTTTAGCTTCTAGAGCATTTTTACAACATTATACATAGGTGCTGAATACATAAAAAGCGACTGTTCAGCGACAGACAAGTCGCATCGGCTGAAAGTAGGCCAGAATGTCAGTCCATGTTGGAGCAGGTTTAGATACAGTCTAAAGTATAGATCTCAAAGTCTGTGCACAGAATTTAGCAAGGGCCTCGCACCTTCTGATGCATCAGGTAGGTGCACAATAGCATAGCCTAACCCTCTGTACTTTGGTCTATATTGATGCGGGACATAGACAGCCAGCTGATGACCAATCCATTAGTGCAATGGATGGCTGGAAGCATTTGTCTTTGCCTTTGCAATACCACAGAAGCAATGCATGGTCAATGTACAGCAATGACACACCTGTGTGAACAGCCAGGAGACCCCCCCCCCCCATGTTATGTTACATAGTTACATAGTTAGTACGGTCGAAAAAAGACATATGTCCATCAAGTTCAACCAGGGAATTAAGGGGTAGGGGTGTGGCGCGATATTGGGGAAGGGATGAGATTTTATATTTCTTCATAAGCATTAATCTTATTTTGTCAATTAGGAACATTCAGCACCCACCCGCTATCAAGGCAGCTGCCTATCATGTCATGCCCTACCTGCACAGGTGTGCTGGCTACTCAAATGATCCAATTAAGGAGGCCATTTAGTCAGCAGCAGCAGAAGTCCTGTGCCTGGACGCTCCAACAGCGGCCAGACACAAGCAGAAGCAGAAGCAGCAGAAGCAGCAGCAGCACCACCTTTTGTTTTTTGGCTGCAGCAGCAGCAAGGCCCACAGGGCTGGCTAGCTGGCTAGCCAGCAAGCAGGTAGCAATGAAAGTAGGAATCTTTCTTTTTAACCCTGTAAGGGGGTGGTGCACTGTACCCGAAGATACTGCCATATCGGGTCAATGCATAGGGCGACGGAAGCAAGCTTCGAAATCGGCCCCCGTTCTCAAAAATCCATTTAATATATGGTCCCCAGATAGGGGACGTATCAGATATTAAACTGATAAGAACAGATACTACACTTGATCTTAGCCAAAAGGCCGAGAAGCGATAACCGTGAAAGGGGCGGGCCCAACAAGGTGCCCTTCATGGGCACTATCACTGCTTGCTGTCAGGGAGGCTGCCAGACAATTTTCCATGCACACTCTGGGCTGGGGGGCAGTCAACCACCAGTACACACAGCAGAACCTAAACCCATACCATTATTGCTAAGCAGCAAGACAGGGGCCCATTGCACTCCCACGGGGCCTTTTTAAATGCAATCCATAACCCGGATTTGCCAGGAACCCTTCTTACTCCTCCTACTTGCATGTGACACTGGGCTTAGGATCTGCATAGGAAACACACACACAAGCACACACCTACCTTTGTTGCCTGCAGATGCCTCCTTGGCTGTCCCCAAACGGTATCAAACCAACACCCACGGGAAGCTGTAAGCATAGAGGACATGCCTGCACCCCATTGGACTTACCTGTGTGGGTTAAACCCGGGTTATTTGACAACCTATGGCGGTGATGGTTCTGCTCAGGCAGAGCAGTGCTGATGCTCCTCATAAAGCTGTCGCTGCTGTGAAGGTTCTAGGTGACATCACAAATCCCTATGGTTACATACACAACAAAGCTGGGTTGTTGTTGTTTACACTCTGCAAGGCCTGTGGAAGTGAGTGACATCATAGCACTGTAGTTCTGAGGGTTCTAGATGGATGCAACAACCTCCTGTTGCTTCTATGAAGGCCATAATAGACGACATCACCAAACAGCTCCATAGTCACATACACAGCAAAGGAGAGATGTTGTTTACACCTAGTGATGTCAGTGGTATTGAGTGACATCACAGCACAGTGCTAAGGCTCCTGGGCCTGGACACAGCAGCGGCTGCAATATCTCAACGGAGAATACGTTTATATATATGTGTGTGTGTGCGCGTATATATATATATATATATATATATATATATATATATATATATATTTCTCCGCCGAAATCACTTTTAAACCCATTTCCACCTTTTTTTCCCTTCTCTTCCTCTTACTTTTTTTTCACGTTTTTTTACGTTTTTCTCCTTTTCGCCTCTTTTCTGGGCGTATTATTCTTCTTTTTCTTCTTTTTTTTCGTCTAATGCATACCCCATCAGTGCAGCAATGCTTATTCAATACCGCCAGCAGATGGAGACACTGGGGGATAATTTTCTAAGGATTTATACTGATTTTTCCTGTCTGAATTTGTCGCACAGAAAGTTGCAGGCCAAATATGTGTGACATTTCTGCGACTTTAGCTTCTAGAGCATTTTTACAACATTATACATAGGTGCTGAATACATAAAAAGCGACTGTTCAGCGACAGACAAGTCGCATCGGCTGAAAGTAGGCCAGAATGTCAGTCCATGTTGGAGCAGGTTTAGATACAGTCTAAAGTATAGATCTCAAAGTCTGTGCACAGAATTTAGCAAGGGCCTCGCACCTTCTGATGCATCAGGTAGGTGCACAATAGCATAGCCTAACCCTCTGTACTTTGGTCTATATTGATGCGGGACATAGACAGCCAGCTGATGACCAATCCATTAGTGCAATGGATGGCTGGAAGCATTTGTCTTTGCCTTTGCAATACCACAGAAGCAATGCATGGTCAATGTACAGCAATGACACACCTGTGTGAACAGCCAGGAGACCCCCCCCCCCCCATGTTATGTTACATAGTTACATAGTTAGTACGGTCGAAAAAAGACATATGTCCATCAAGTTCAACCAGGGAATTAAGGGGTAGGGGTGTGGCGCGATATTGGGGAAGGGATGAGATTTTATATTTCTTCATAAGCATTAATCTTATTTTGTCAATTAGGAACATTCAGCACCCACCCGCTATCAAGGCAGCTGCCTATCATGTCATGCCCTACCTGCACAGGTGTGCTGGCTACTCAAATGATCCAATTAAGGAGGCCATTTAGTCAGCAGCAGCAGAAGTCCTGTGCCTGGACGCTCCAACAGCGGCCAGACACAAGCAGAAGCAGAAGCAGCAGAAGCAGCAGCAGCACCACCTTTTGTTTTTTGGCTGCAGCAGCAGCAAGGCCCACAGGGCTGGCTAGCTGGCTAGCCAGCAAGCAGGTAGCAATGAAAGTAGGAATCTTTCTTTTTAACCCTGTAAGGGGGTGGTGCACTGTACCCGAAGATACTGCCATATCGGGTCAATGCATAGGGCGACGGAAGCAAGCTTCGAAATCGGCCCCCGTTCTCAAAAATCCATTTAATATATGGTCCCCAGATAGGGGACGTATCAGATATTAAACTGATAAGAACAGATACTACACTTGATCTTAGCCAAAAGGCCGAGAAGCGATAACCGTGAAAGGGGCGGGCCCAACAAGGTGCCCTTCATGGGCACTATCACTGCTTGCTGTCAGGGAGGCTGCCAGACAATTTTCCATGCACACTCTGGGCTGGGGGGCAGTCAACCACCAGTACACACAGCAGAACCTAAACCCATACCATTATTGCTAAGCAGCAAGACAGGGGCCCATTGCACTCCCACGGGGCCTTTTTAAATGCAATCCATAACCCGGATTTGCCAGGAACCCTTCTTACTCCTCCTACTTGCATGTGACACTGGGCTTAGGATCTGCATAGGAAACACACACACAAGCACACACCTACCTTTGTTGCCTGCAGATGCCTCCTTGGCTGTCCCCAAACGGTATCAAACCAACACCCACGGGAAGCTGTAAGCATAGAGGACATGCCTGCACCCCATTGGACTTACCTGTGTGGGTTAAACCCGGGTTATTTGACAACCTATGGCGGTGATGGTTCTGCTCAGGCAGAGCAGTGCTGATGCTCCTCATAAAGCTGTCGCTGCTGTGAAGGTTCTAGGTGACATCACAAATCCCTATGGTTACATACACAACAAAGCTGGGTTGTTGTTGTTTACACTCTGCAAGGCCTGTGGAAGTGAGTGACATCATAGCACTGTAGTTCTGAGGGTTCTAGATGGATGCAACAATCTCCTGTTGCTTCTATGAAGGCCATAATAGACGACATCACCAAACAGCTCCATAGTCACATACACAGCAAAGGAGAGATGTTGTTTACACCTAGTGATGTCAGTGGTATTGAGTGACATCACAGCACAGTGCTAAGGCTCCTGGGCCTGGACACAGCAGCGGCTGCAATATCTCAACGGAGAATACGTTTATATATATGTGTGTGTGTGCGCGTATATATATATATATATATATATATATATATATATATATATATATTTCTCCGCCGAAATCACTTTTAAACCCATTTCCACCTTTTTTTCCCTTCTCTTCCTCTTACTTTTTTTTCACGTTTTTTTACGTTTTTCTCCTTTTCGCCTCTTTTCTGGGCGTATTATTCTTCTTTTTTTTCGTCTAATGCATACCCCATCAGTGCAGCAATGCTTATTCAATACCGCCAGCAGATGGAGACACTGGGGGATAATTTTCTAAGGATTTATACTGATTTTTCCTGTCTGAATTTGTCGCACAGAAAGTTGCAGGCCAAATATGTGTGACATTTCTGCGACTTTAGCTTCTAGAGCATTTTTACAACATTATACATAGGTGCTGAATACATAAAAAGCGACTGTTCAGCGACAGACAAGTCGCATCGGCTGAAAGTAGGCCAGAATGTCAGTCCATGTTGGAGCAGGTTTAGATACAGTCTAAAGTATAGATCTCAAAGTCTGTGCACAGAATTTAGCAAGGGCCTCGCACCTTCTGATGCATCAGGTAGGTGCACAATAGCATAGCCTAACCCTCTGTACTTTGGTCTATATTGATGCGGGACATAGACAGCCAGCTGATGACCAATCCATTAGTGCAATGGATGGCTGGAAGCATTTGTCTTTGCCTTTGCAATACCACAGAAGCAATGCATGGTCAATGTACAGCAATGACACACCTGTGTGAACAGCCAGGAGACCCCCCCCCCCCATGTTATGTTACATAGTTACATAGTTAGTACGGTCGAAAAAAGACATATGTCCATCAAGTTCAACCAGGGAATTAAGGGGTAGGGGTGTGGCGCGATATTGGGGAAGGGATGAGATTTTATATTTCTTCATAAGCATTAATCTTATTTTGTCAATTAGGAACATTCAGCACCCACCCGCTATCAAGGCAGCTGCCTATCATGTCATGCCCTACCTGCACAGGTGTGCTGGCTACTCAAATGATCCAATTAAGGAGGCCATTTAGTCAGCAGCAGCAGAAGTCCTGTGCCTGGACGCTCCAACAGCGGCCAGACACAAGCAGAAGCAGAAGCAGCAGAAGCAGCAGCAGCACCACCTTTTGTTTTTTGGCTGCAGCAGCAGCAAGGCCCACAGGGCTGGCTAGCTGGCTAGCCAGCAAGCAGGTAGCAATGAAAGTAGGAATCTTTCTTTTTAACCCTGTAAGGGGGTGGTGCACTGTACCCGAAGATACTGCCATATCAGGTCAATGCATAGGGCGACGGAAGCAAGCTTCGAAATCGGCCCCCGTTCTCAAAAATCCATTTAATATATGGTCCCCAGATAGGGGACGTATCAGATATTAAACTGATAAGAACAGATACTACACTTGATCTTAGCCAAAAGGCCGAGAAGCGATAACCGTGAAAGGGGCGGGCCCAACAAGGTGCCCTTCATGGGCACTATCACTGCTTGCTGTCAGGGAGGCTGCCAGACAATTTTCCATGCACACTCTGGGCTGGGGGGCAGTCAACCACCAGTACACACAGCAGAACCTAAACCCATACCATTATTGCTAAGCAGCAAGACAGGGGCCCATTGCACTCCCACGGGGCCTTTTTAAATGCAATCCATAACCCGGATTTGCCAGGAACCCTTCTTACTCCTCCTACTTGCATGTGACACTGGGCTTAGGATCTGCATAGGAAACACACACACAAGCACACACCTACCTTTGTTGCCTGCAGATGCCTCCTTGGCTGTCCCCAAACGGTATCAAACCAACACCCACGGGAAGCTGTAAGCATAGAGGACATGCCTGCACCCCATTGGACTTACCTGTGTGGGTTAAACCCGGGTTATTTGACAACCTATGGCGGTGATGGTTCTGCTCAGGCAGAGCAGTGCTGATGCTCCTCATAAAGCTGTCGCTGCTGTGAAGGTTCTAGGTGACATCACAAATCCCTATGGTTACATACACAACAAAGCTGGGTTGTTGTTGTTTACACTCTGCAAGGCCTGTGGAAGTGAGTGACATCATAGCACTGTAGTTCTGAGGGTTCTAGATGGATGCAACAACCTCCTGTTGCTTCTATGAAGGCCATAATAGACGACATCACCAAACAGCTCCATAGTCACATACACAGCAAAGGAGAGATGTTGTTTACACCTAGTGATGTCAGTGGTATTGAGTGACATCACAGCACAGTGCTAAGGCTCCTGGGCCTGGACACAGCAGCGGCTGCAATATCTCAACGGAGAATACGTTTATATATATGTGTGTGTGTGCGCGTATATATATATATATATATATATATATATATATATATTTCTCCGCCGAAATCACTTTTAAACCCATTTCCACCTTTTTTTCCCTTCTCTTCCTCTTACTTTTTTTTCACGTTTTTTTACGTTTTTCTCCTTTTCGCCTCTTTTCTGGGCGTATTATTCTTCTTTTTCTTCTTTTTTTTCGTCTAATGCATACCCCATCAGTGCAGCAATGCTTATTCAATACCGCCAGCAGATGGAGACACTGGGGGATAATTTTCTAAGGATTTATACTGATTTTTCCTGTCTGAATTTGTCGCACAGAAAGTTGCAGGCCAAATATGTGTGACATTTCTGCGACTTTAGCTTCTAGAGCATTTTTACAACATTATACATAGGTGCTGAATACATAAAAAGCGACTGTTCAGCGACAGACAAGTCGCATCGGCTGAAAGTAGGCCAGAATGTCAGTCCATGTTGGAGCAGGTTTAGATACAGTCTAAAGTATAGATCTCAAAGTCTGTGCACAGAATTTAGCAAGGGCCTCGCACCTTCTGATGCATCAGGTAGGTGCACAATAGCATAGCCTAACCCTCTGTACTTTGGTCTATATTGATGCGGGACATAGACAGCCAGCTGATGACCAATCCATTAGTGCAATGGATGGCTGGAAGCATTTGTCTTTGCCTTTGCAATACCACAGAAGCAATGCATGGTCAATGTACAGCAATGACACACCTGTGTGAACAGCCAGGAGACCCCCCCCCCCCCCCATGTTATGTTACATAGTTACATAGTTAGTACGGTCGAAAAAAGACATATGTCCATCAAGTTCAACCAGGGAATTAAGGGGTAGGGGTGTGGCGCGATATTGGGGAAGGGATGAGATTTTATATTTCTTCATAAGCATTAATCTTATTTTGTCAATTAGGAACATTCAGCACCCACCCACTATCAAGGCAGCTGCCTATCATGTCATGCCCTACCTGCACAGGTGTGCTGGCTACTCAAATGATCCAATTAAGGAGGCCATTTAGTCAGCAGCAGCAGAAGTCCTGTGCCTGGACGCTCCAACAGCGGCCAGACACAAGCAGAAGCAGAAGCAGCAGAAGCAGCAGCAGCACCACCTTTTGTTTTTTGGCTGCAGCAGCAGCAAGGCCCACAGGGCTGGCTAGCTGGCTAGCCAGCAAGCAGGTAGCAATGAAAGTAGGAATCTTTCTTTTTAACCCTGTAAGGGGGTGGTGCACTGTACCCGAAGATACTGCCATATCGGGTCAATGCATAGGGCGACGGAAGCAAGCTTCGAAATCGGCCCCCGTTCTCAAAAATCCATTTAATATATGGTCCCCAGATAGGGGACGTATCAGATATTAAACTGATAAGAACAGATACTACACTTGATCTTAGCCAAAAGGCCGAGAAGCGATAACCGTGAAAGGGGCGGGCCCAACAAGGTGCCCTTCATGGGCACTATCACTGCTTGCTGTCAGGGAGGCTGCCAGACAATTTTCCATGCACACTCTGGGCTGGGGGGCAGTCAACCACCAGTACACACAGCAGAACCTAAACCCATACCATTATTGCTAAGCAGCAAGACAGGGGCCCATTGCACTCCCACGGGGCCTTTTTAAATGCAATCCATAACCCGGATTTGCCAGGAACCCTTCTTACTCCTCCTACTTGCATGTGACACTGGGCTTAGGATCTGCATAGGAAACACACACACAAGCACACACCTACCTTTGTTGCCTGCAGATGCCTCCTTGGCTGTCCCCAAACGGTATCAAACCAACACCCACGGGAAGCTGTAAGCATAGAGGACATGCCTGCACCCCATTAGACTTACCTGTGTGGGTTAAACCCGGGTTATTTGACAACCTATGGCGGTGATGGTTCTGCTCAGGCAGAGCAGTGCTGATGCTCCTCATAAAGCTGTCGCTGCTGTGAAGGTTCTAGGTGACATCACAAATCCCTATGGTTACATACACAACAAAGCTGGGTTGTTGTTGTTTACACTCTGCAAGGCCTGTGGAAGTGAGTGACATCATAGCACTGTAGTTCTGAGGGTTCTAGATGGATGCAACAATCTCCTGTTGCTTCTATGAAGGCCATAATAGACGACATCACCAAACAGCTCCATAGTCACATACACAGCAAAGGAGAGATGTTGTTTACACCTAGTGATGTCAGTGGTATTGAGTGACATCACAGCACAGTGCTAAGGCTCCTGGGCCTGGACACAGCAGCGGCTGCAATATCTCAACGGAGAATACGTTTATATATATGTGTGTGTGTGCGCGTATATATATATATATATATATATATATATATATATATATATATATGTATATATATTTCTCCGCCGAAATCACTTTTAAACCCATTTCCACCTTTTTTTCCCTTCTCTTCCTCTTACTTTTTTTTCACGTTTTTTTACGTTTTTCTCCTTTTCGCCTCTTTTCTGGGCGTATTATTCTTCTTTTTTTTCGTCTAATGCATACCCCATCAGTGCAGCAATGCTTATTCAATACCGCCAGCAGATGGAGACACTGGGGGATAATTTTCTAAGGATTTATACTGATTTTTCCTGTCTGAATTTGTCGCACAGAAAGTTGCAGGCCAAATATGTGTGACATTTCTGCGACTTTAGCTTCTAGAGCATTTTTACAACATTATACATAGGTGCTGAATACATAAAAAGCGACTGTTCAGCGACAGACAAGTCGCATCGGCTGAAAGTAGGCCAGAATGTCAGTCCATGTTGGAGCAGGTTTAGATACAGTCTAAAGTATAGATCTCAAAGTCTGTGCACAGAATTTAGCAAGGGCCTCGCACCTTCTGATGCATCAGGTAGGTGCACAATAGCATAGCCTAACCCTCTGTACTTTGGTCTATATTGATGCGGGACATAGACAGCCAGCTGATGACCAATCCATTAGTGCAATGGATGGCTGTAAGCATTTGTCTTTGCCTTTGCAATACCACAGAAGCAATGCATGGTCAATGTACAGCAATGACACACCTGTGTGAACAGCCAGGAGACCCCCCCCCCCCCCCCATGTTATGTTACATAGTTACATAGTTAGTACGGTCGAAAAAAGACATATGTCCATCAAGTTCAACCAGGGAATTAAGGGGTAGGGGTGTGGCGCGATATTGGGGAAGGGATGAGATTTTATATTTCTTCATAAGCATTAATCTTATTTTGTCAATTAGGAACATTCAGCACCCACCCGCTATCAAGGCAGCTGCCTATCATGTCATGCCCTACCTGCACAGGTGTGCTGGCTACTCAAATGATCCAATTAAGGAGGCCATTTAGTCAGCAGCAGCAGAAGTCCTGTGCCTGGACGCTCCAACAGCGGCCAGACACAAGCAGAAGCAGAAGCAGCAGAAGCAGCAGCAGCACCACCTTTTGTTTTTTGGCTGCAGCAGCAGCAAGGCCCACAGGGCTGGCTAGCTGGCTAGCCAGCAAGCAGGTAGCAATGAAAGTAGGAATCTTTCTTTTTAACCCTGTAAGGGGGTGGTGCACTGTACCCGAAGATACTGCCATATCGGGTCAATGCATAGGGCGACGGAAGCAAGCTTCGAAATTGGCCCCCGTTCTCAAAAATCCATTTAATATATGGTCCCCAGATAGGGGACGTATCAGATATTAAACTGATAAGAACAGATACTACACTTGATCTTAGCCAAAAGGCCGAGAAGCGATAACCGTGAAAGGGGCGGGCCCAACAAGGTGCCCTTCATGGGCACTATCACTGCTTGCTGTCAGGGAGGCTGCCAGACAATTTTCCATGCACACTCTGGGCTGGGGGGCAGTCAACCACCAGTACACACAGCAGAACCTAAACCCATACCATTATTGCTAAGCAGCAAGACAGGGGCCCATTGCACTCCCACGGGGCCTTTTTAAATGCAATCCATAACCCGGATTTGCCAGGAACCCTTCTTACTCCTCCTACTTGCATGTGACACTGGGCTTAGGATCTGCATAGGAAACACACACACAAGCACACAACTACCTTTGTTGCCTGCAGATGCCTCCTTGGCTGTCCCCAAACGGTATCAAACCAACACCCACGGGAAGCTGTAAGCATAGAGGACATGCCTGCACCCCATTGGACTTACCTGTGTGGGTTAAACCCGGGTTATTTGACAACCTATGGCGGTGATGGTTCTGCTCAGGCAGAGCAGTGCTGATGCTCCTCATAAAGCTGTCGCTGCTGTGAAGGTTCTAGGTGACATCACAAATCCCTATGGTTACATACACAACAAAGCTGGGTTGTTGTTGTTTACACTCTGCAAGGCCTGTGGAAGTGAGTGACATCATAGCACTGTAGTTCTGAGGGTTCTAGATGGATGCAACAATCTCCTGTTGCTTCTATGAAGGCCATAATAGACGACATCACCAAACAGCTCCATAGTCACATACACAGCAAAGGAGAGATGTTGTTTACACCTAGTGATGTCAGTGGTATTGAGTGACATCACAGCACAGTGCTAAGGCTCCTGGGCCTGGACACAGCAGCGGCTGCAATATCTCAACGGAGAATACGTTTATATATATGTGTGTGTGTGCGCGTATATATATATATATATATATATATATATATATATATATATATATATATTTCTCCGCCGAAATCACTTTTAAACCCATTTCCACCTTTTTTTCCCTTCTCTTCCTCTTACTTTTTTTTCACGTTTTTTTACGTTTTTCTCCTTTTCGCCTCTTTTCTGGGCGTATTATTCTTCTTTTTCTTCTTTTTTTTCGTCTAATGCATACCCCATCAGTGCAGCAATGCTTATTCAATACCGCCAGCAGATGGAGACACTGGGGGATAATTTTCTAAGGATTTATACTGATTTTTCCTGTCTGAATTTGTCGCACAGAAAGTTGCAGGCCAAATATGTGTGACATTTCTGCGACTTTAGCTTCTAGAGCATTTTTACAACATTATACATAGGTGCTGAATACATAAAAAGCGACTGTTCAGCGACAGACAAGTCGCATCGGCTGAAAGTAGGCCAGAATGTCAGTCCATGTTGGAGCAGGTTTAGATACAGTCTAAAGTATAGATCTCAAAGTCTGTGCACAGAATTTAGCAAGGGCCTCGCACCTTCTGATGCATCAGGTAGGTGCACAATAGCATAGCCTAACCCTCTGTACTTTGGTCTATATTGATGCGGGACATAGACAGCCAGCTGATGACCAATCCATTAGTGCAATGGATGGCTGGAAGCATTTGTCTTTGCCTTTGCAATACCACAGAAGCAATGCATGGTCAATGTACAGCAATGACACACCTGTGTGAACAGCCAGGAGACCCCCCCCCCCCCCATGTTATGTTACATAGTTACATAGTTAGTACGGTCGAAAAAAGACATATGTCCATCAAGTTCAACCAGGGAATTAAGGGGTAGGGGTGTGGCGCGATATTGGGGAAGGGATGAGATTTTATATTTCTTCATAAGCATTAATCTTATTTTGTCAATTAGGAACATTCAGCACCCACCCGCTATCAAGGCAGCTGCCTATCATGTCATGCCCTACCTGCACAGGTGTGCTGGCTACTCAAATGATCCAATTAAGGAGGCCATTTAGTCAGCAGCAGCAGAAGTCCTGTGCCTGGACGCTCCAACAGCGGCCAGACACAAGCAGAAGCAGAAGCAGCAGAAGCAGCAGCAGCACCACCTTTTGTTTTTTGGCTGCAGCAGCAGCAAGGCCCACAGGGCTGGCTAGCTGGCTAGCCAGCAAGCAGGTAGCAATGAAAGTAGGAATCTTTCTTTTTAACCCTGTAAGGGGGTGGTGCACTGTACCCGAAGATACTGCCATATCGGGTCAATGCATAGGGCGACGGAAGCAAGCTTCGAAATCGGCCCCCGTTCTCAAAAATCCATTTAATATATGGTCCCCAGATAGGGGACGTATCAGATATTAAACTGATAAGAACAGATTTTTTTTTTTTAAGTTGCCCTCAGAACTCACTCAGAGTTCCAAGATCTTATTTGAAACTCAATTATTGTGTTCATCCTTGGGTAACATAATTTAATTTCTTTTCTTAAACACCAAATGAAATAAAAAGAAACATTTTAAAATCAATACATAAAGAAAAAAACTCATAAAATAACTAAACCATACCTTACTTTCTAATTAACAAATCTCCATTAGAAAGTCATTCCCTTCCTCCAAGCATACACCGTTAGGAAATCAATCAAACCTAGACTGATATTCCCTCTAGTCACATCACTCTTTGCTTGAGATGCCAACCAGGCTGGAATTTTATACGCTTCAATGAAACGGTTCATATCCGCCTTAAAAGAAAAATAAACTTTGTCCCGCACCTCCTCCTCCCGTGACTTAAATCTTGCTTTTAGCTCAATCATTTCTTTATCAAATGTCCGTCTTTCTGTTTCTGACAGATTCTCCAATAAACTTCCAAGCACACCACCATATTGTGACGGAACAAACTCTTCCACCTCTTTCTTTTTCTTCTGTTCCGCTGCTCTTCTTATTGGAACCTGTTCTAGCTCAGGCTCTTTTGCTTCAACTACTTCCTCTCGGCTTCTTTTAACCGCCTCTTTTTTCCCAACCTTTTTCTTGGGACAAGAGCCAAGAAGATGGCCCTCATTCCCACACAGATGGCACTTCTTCTTCTTCTCACAATTCTCCGCCTCATGACCTTCTTCTTGGCACTTGAAGCACCACAGGAATGTACATACGTCCTTACTATGGCCATACTGCTTACACTTACGGCAAAACTCTTGCATGCCGGAGAAAAACAAGTCACCGTTTACCGTTCCAATTTTAAACCGCCCTGGCGGGACTATTAGCTTACCATCCACCGTTTCTTTAAATTTTACATCAAACTTCCATTTGGTAGTCCATAATCCAAACTGGTTCAAAATCTTACCTTTGGGCAATACATTATCACAAAATCTTAACAGGAAAGTAACAATGTCTTCTTCTGGTGTATATGGGCTGTACATTCTTACAGTCACCAGTCTTTCTCTGCGAGGGAAGTGTGGAATTATCCCCACTCCCTCCAGGACCGAACTTCCTTTCCTTTGCTGAAAACGGCTCCAGAATACATCATAGTCCTCTTCTGACATAAGCACAACATCATAGTATCCACTCTTTGGAAATTCCAGCATGGAAAGAATTTGTTCCTTCCTGATCTCCAAGAGCTTGAACAAAACATCCTCGACCACGAATACCAGGCCTCTCTCCTTTTTCCGCACATCCTGCAAGGAAATCCGCACTCCATTCCGTAATCTTGCGAAGGATGGTACACCTTCAGAAGCAGATCCACGATCTTCAGCCATCTCCAAGGTATCCAGGCACCTCCCCCACGCAAGCAGGTAGGTGTGGATCGCCTCCCGTTGTCTGGGGACTAGGCCGGCTCCCTAATAGCAGCAGGGGGGTGAAGTCCCTCCGTTAAGAAGGACGATCCCCCCAGGCAAAGGAGCCGGGTACCCCAGACACCCTCTGGCCAGACCAAGTGAGCAGAACTACACTTGATCTTAGCCAAAAGGCCGAGAAGCGATAACCGTGAAAGGGGCGGGCCCAACAAGGTGCCCTTCATGGGCACTATCACTGCTTGCTGTCAGGGAGGCTGCCAGACAATTTTCCATGCACACTCTGGGCTGGGGGGCAGTCAACCACCAGTACACACAGCAGAACCTAAACCCATACCATTATTGCTAAGCAGCAAGACAGGGGCCCATTGCACTCCCACGGGGCCTTTTTAAATGCAATCCATAACCCGGATTTGCCAGGAACCCTTCTTACTCCTCCTACTTGCATGTGACACTGGGCTTAGGATCTGCATAGGAAACACACACACAAGCACACACCTACCTTTGTTGCCTGCAGATGCCTCCTTGGCTGTCCCCAAACGGTATCAAACCAACACCCACGGGAAGCTGTAAGCATAGAGGACTTACCTGTGTGGGTTAAACCCGGGTTATTTGACAACCTATGGCGGTGATGGTTCTGCTCAGGCAGAGCAGTGCTGATGCTCCTCATAAAGCTGTCGCTGCTGTGAAGGTTCTAGGTGACATCACAAATCCCTATGGTTACATACACAACAAAGCTGGGTTGTTGTTGTTTACACTCTGCAAGGCCTGTGGAAGTGAGTGACATCATAGCACTGTAGTTCTGAGGGTTCTAGATGGATGCAACAACCTCCTGTTGCTTCTATGAAGGCCATAATAGACGACATCACCAAACAGCTCCATAGTCACATACACAGCAAAGGAGAGATGTTGTTTACACCTAGTGATGTCAGTGGTATTGAGTGACATCACAGCACAGTGCTAAGGCTCCTGGGCCTGGACACAGCAGCGGCTGCAATATCTCAACGGAGAATACGTTTATATATATGTGTGTGTGTGCGCGTATATATATATATATATATATATATATATATATATATATATATATTTCTCCGCCGAAATCACTTTTAAACCCATTTCCACCTTTTTTTCCCTTCTCTTCCTCTTACTTTTTTTTCACGTTTTTTTACGTTTTTCTCCTTTTCGCCTCTTTTCTGGGCGTATTATTCTTCTTTTTCTTCTTTTTTTTCGTCTAATGCATACCCCATCAGTGCAGCAATGCTTATTCAATACCGCCAGCAGATGGAGACACTGGGGGATAATTTTCTAAGGATTTATACTGATTTTTCCTGTCTGAATTTGTCGCACAGAAAGTTGCAGGCCAAATATGTGTGACATTTCTGCGACTTTAGCTTCTAGAGCATTTTTACAACATTATACATAGGTGCTGAATACATAAAAAGCGACTGTTCAGCGACAGACAAGTCGCATCGGCTGAAAGTAGGCCAGAATGTCAGTCCATGTTGGAGCAGGTTTAGATACAGTCTAAAGTATAGATCTCAAAGTCTGTGCACAGAATTTAGCAAGGGCCTCGCACCTTCTGATGCATCAGGTAGGTGCACAATAGCATAGCCTAACCCTCTGTACTTTGGTCTATATTGATGCGGGACATAGACAGCCAGCTGATGACCAATCCATTAGTGCAATGGATGGCTGGAAGCATTTGTCTTTGCCTTTGCAATACCACAGAAGCAATGCATGGTCAATGTACAGCAATGACACACCTGTGTGAACAGCCAGGAGACCCCCCCCCCCCCCATGTTATGTTACATAGTTACATAGTTAGTACGGTCGAAAAAAGACATATGTCCATCAAGTTCAACCAGGGAATTAAGGGGTAGGGGTGTGGCGCGATATTGGGGAAGGGATGAGATTTTATATTTCTTCATAAGCATTAATCTTATTTTGTCAATTAGGAACATTCAGCACCCACCCACTATCAAGGCAGCTGCCTATCATGTCATGCCCTACCTGCACAGGTGTGCTGGCTACTCAAATGATCCAATTAAGGAGGCCATTTAGTCAGCAGCAGCAGAAGTCCTGTGCCTGGACGCTCCAACAGCGGCCAGACACAAGCAGAAGCAGAAGCAGCAGAAGCAGCAGCAGCACCACCTTTTGTTTTTTGGCTGCAGCAGCAGCAAGGCCCACAGGGCTGGCTAGCTGGCTAGCCAGCAAGCAGGTAGCAATGAAAGTAGGAATCTTTCTTTTTAACCCTGTAAGGGGGTGGTGCACTGTACCCGAAGATACTGCCATATCGGGTCAATGCATAGGGCGACGGAAGCAAGCTTCGAAATCGGCCCCCGTTCTCAAAAATCCATTTAATATATGGTCCCCAGATAGGGGACGTATCAGATATTAAACTGATAAGAACAGATACTACACTTGATCTTAGCCAAAAGGCCGAGAAGCGATAACCGTGAAAGGGGCGGGCCCAACAAGGTGCCCTTCATGGGCACTATCACTGCTTGCTGTCAGGGAGGCTGCCAGACAATTTTCCATGCACACTCTGGGCTGGGGGGCAGTCAACCACCAGTACACACAGCAGAACCTAAACCCATACCATTATTGCTAAGCAGCAAGACAGGGGCCCATTGCACTCCCACGGGGCCTTTTTAAATGCAATCCATAACCCGGATTTGCCAGGAACCCTTCTTACTCCTCCTACTTGCATGTGACACTGGGCTTAGGATCTGCATAGGAAACACACACACAAGCACACACCTACCTTTGTTGCCTGCAGATGCCTCCTTGGCTGTCCCCAAACGGTATCAAACCAACACCCACGGGAAGCTGTAAGCATAGAGGACATGCCTGCACCCCATTGGACTTACCTGTGTGGGTTAAACCCGGGTTATTTGACAACCTATGGCGGTGATGGTTCTGCTCAGGCAGAGCAGTGCTGATGCTCCTCATAAAGCTGTCGCTGCTGTGAAGGTTCTAGGTGACATCACAAATCCCTATGGTTACATACACAACAAAGCTGGGTTGTTGTTGTTTACACTCTGCAAGGCCTGTGGAAGTGAGTGACATCATAGCACTGTAGTTCTGAGGGTTCTAGATGGATGCAACAACCTCCTGTTGCTTCTATGAAGGCCATAATAGACGACATCACCAAACAGCTCCATAGTCACATACACAGCAAAGGAGAGATGTTGTTTACACCTAGTGATGTCAGTGGTATTGAGTGACATCACAGCACAGTGCTAAGGCTCCTGGGCCTGGACACAGCAGCGGCTGCAATATCTCAACGGAGAATACGTTTATATATATGTGTGTGTGTGCGCGTATATATATATATATATATATATATATATATATATATATATATATATATATTTCTCCACCGAAATAACTTTTAAACCCATTTCCACCTTTTTTTCCCTTCTCTTCCTCTTACTTTTTTTTCACGTTTTTTTACGTTTTTCTCCTTTTCGCCTCTTTTCTGGGCGTATTATTCTTCTTTTTCTTCTTTTTTTTCGTCTAATGCATACCCCATCAGTGCAGCAATGCTTATTCAATACCGCCAGCAGATGGAGACACTGGGGGATAATTTTCTAAGGATTTATACTGATTTTTCCTGTCTGAATTTGTCGCACAGAAAGTTGCAGGCCAAATATGTGTGACATTTCTGCGACTTTAGCTTCTAGAGCATTTTTACAACATTATACATAGGTGCTGAATACATAAAAAGCGACTGTTCAGCGACAGACAAGTCGCATCGGCTGAAAGTAGGCCAGAATGTCAGTCCATGTTGGAGCAGGTTTAGATACAGTCTAAAGTATAGATCTCAAAGTCTGTGCACAGAATTTAGCAAGGGCCTCGCACCTTCTGATGCATCAGGTAGGTGCACAATAGCATAGCCTAACCCTCTGTACTTTGGTCTATATTGATGCGGGACATAGACAGCCAGCTGATGACCAATCCATTAGTGCAATGGATGGCTGGAAGCATTTGTCTTTGCCTTTGCAATACCACAGAAGCAATGCATGGTCAATGTACAGCAATGACACACCTGTGTGAACAGCCAGGAGACCCCCCCCCCCATGTTATGTTACATAGTTACATAGTTAGTACGGTCGAAAAAAGACATATGTCCATCAAGTTCAACCAGGGAATTAAGGGGTAGGGGTGTGGCGCGATATTGGGGAAGGGATGAGATTTTATATTTCTTCATAAGCATTAATCTTATTTTGTCAATTAGGAACATTCAGCACCCACCCACTATCAAGGCAGCTGCCTATCATGTCATGCCCTACCTGCACAGGTGTGCTGGCTACTCAAATGATCCAATTAAGGAGGCCATTTAGTCAGCAGCAGCAGAAGTCCTGTGCCTGGACGCTCCAACAGCGGCCAGACACAAGCAGAAGCAGAAGCAGCAGAAGCAGCAGCAGCAGCACCACCTTTTGTTTTTTGGCTGCAGCAGCAGCAAGGCCCACAGGGCTGGCTAGCTGGCTAGCCAGCAAGCAGGTAGCAATGAAAGTAGGAATCTTTCTTTTTAACCCTGTAAGGGGGTGGTGCACTGTACCCGAAGATACTGCCATATCGGGTCAATGCATAGGGCGACGGAAGCAAGCTTCGAAATCGGCCCCCGTTCTCAAAAATCCATTTAATATATGGTCCCCAGATAGGGGACGTATCAGATATTAAACTGATAAGAACAGATACTACACTTGATCTTAGCCAAAAGGCCGAGAAGCGATAACCGTGAAAGGGGCGGGCCCAACAAGGTGCCCTTCATGGGCACTATCACTGCTTGCTGTCAGGGAGGCTGCCAGACAATTTTCCATGCACACTCTGGGCTGGGGGGCAGTCAACCACCAGTACACACAGCAGAACCTAAACCCATACCATTATTGCTAAGCAGCAAGACAGGGGCCCATTGCACTCCCACGGGGCCTTTTTAAATGCAATCCATAACCCGGATTTGCCAGGAACCCTTCTTACTCCTCCTACTTGCATGTGACACTGGGCTTAGGATCTGCATAGGAAACACACACACAAGCACACACCAACCTTTGTTGCCTGCAGATGCCTCCTTGGCTGTCCCCAAACGGTATCAAACCAACACCCACGGGAAGCTGTAAGCATAGAGGACATGCCTGCACCCCATTGGACTTACCTGTGTGGGTTAAACCCGGGTTATTTGACAACCTATGGCGGTGATGGTTCTGCTCAGGCAGAGCAGTGCTGATGCTCCTCATAAAGCTGTCGCTGCTGTGAAGGTTCTAGGTGACATCACAAATCCCTATGGTTACATACACAACAAAGCTGGGTTGTTGTTGTTTACACTCTGCAAGGCCTGTGGAAGTGAGTGACATCATAGCACTGTAGTTCTGAGGGTTCTAGATGGATGCAACAATCTCCTGTTGCTTCTATGAAGGCCATAATAGACGACATCACCAAACAGCTCCATAGTCACATACACAGCAAAGGAGAGATGTTGTTTACACCTAGTGATGTCAGTGGTATTGAGTGACATCACAGCACAGTGCTAAGGCTCCTGGGCCTGGACACAGCAGCGGCTGCAATATCTCAACGGAGAATACGTTTATATATATGTGTGTGTGTGCGCGTATATATATATATATATATATATATATATATATATATATATATTTCTCCGCCGAAATCACTTTTAAACCCATTTCCACCTTTTTTTCCCTTCTCTTCCTCTTACTTTTTTTTCACGTTTTTTTACGTTTTTCTCCTTTTCGCCTCTTTTCTGGGCGTATTATTCTTCTTTTTCTTCTTTTTTTTCGTCTAATGCATACCCCATCAGTGCAGCAATGCTTATTCAATACCGCCAGCAGATGGAGACACTGGGGGATAATTTTCTAAGGATTTATACTGATTTTTCCTGTCTGAATTTGTCGCACAGAAAGTTGCAGGCCAAATATGTGTGACATTTCTGCGACTTTAGCTTCTAGAGCATTTTTACAACATTATACATAGGTGCTGAATACATAAAAAGCGACTGTTCAGCGACAGACAAGTCGCATCGGCTGAAAGTAGGCCAGAATGTCAGTCCATGTTGGAGCAGGTTTAGATACAGTCTAAAGTATAGATCTCAAAGTCTGTGCACAGAATTTAGCAAGGGCCTCGCACCTTCTGATGCATCAGGTAGGTGCACAATAGCATAGCCTAACCCTCTGTACTTTGGTCTATATTGATGCGGGACATAGACAGCCAGCTGATGACCAATCCATTAGTGCAATGGATGGCTGGAAGCATTTGTCTTTGCCTTTGCAATACCACAGAAGCAATGCATGGTCAATGTACAGCAATGACACACCTGTGTGAACAGCCAGGAGACCCCCCCCCCCCCCCCCATGTTATGTTACATAGTTACATAGTTAGTACGGTCGAAAAAAGACATATGTCCATCAAGTTCAACCAGGGAATTAAGGGGTAGGGGTGTGGCGCGATATTGGGGAAGGGATGAGATTTTATATTTCTTCATAAGCATTAATCTTATTTTGTCAATTAGGAACATTCAGCACCCACCCGCTATCAAGGCAGCTGCCTATCATGTCATGCCCTACCTGCACAGGTGTGCTGGCTACTCAAATGATCCAATTAAGGAGGCCATTTAGTCAGCAGCAGCAGAAGTCCTGTGCCTGGACGCTCCAACAGCGGCCAGACACAAGCAGAAGCAGAAGCAGCAGAAGCAGCAGCAGCACCACCTTTTGTTTTTTGGCTGCAGCAGCAGCAAGGCCCACAGGGCTGGCTAGCTGGCTAGCCAGCAAGCAGGTAGCAATGAAAGTAGGAATCTTTCTTTTTAACCCTGTAAGGGGGTGGTGCACTGTACCCGAAGATACTGCCATATCGGGTCAATGCATAGGGCGACGGAAGCAAGCTTCGAAATCGGCCCCCGTTCTCAAAAATCCATTTAATATATGGTCCCCAGATAGGGGACGTATCAGATATTAAACTGATAAGAACAGATACTACACTTGATCTTAGCCAAAAGGCCGAGAAGCGATAACCGTGAAAGGGGCGGGCCCAACAAGGTGCCCTTCATGGGCACTATCACTGCTTGCTGTCAGGGAGGCTGCCAGACAATTTTCCATGCACACTCTGGGCTGGGGGGCAGTCAACCACCAGTACACACAGCAGAACCTAAACCCATACCATTATTGCTAAGCAGCAAGACAGGGGCCCATTGCACTCCCACGGGGCCTTTTTAAATGCAATCCATAACCCGGATTTGCCAGGAACCCTTCTTACTCCTCCTACTTGCATGTGACACTGGGCTTAGGATCTGCATAGGAAACACACACACAAGCACACACCTACCTTTGTTGCCTGCAGATGCCTCCTTGGCTGTCCCCAAACGGTATCAAACCAACACCCACGGGAAGCTGTAAGCATAGAGGACATGCCTGCACCCCATTGGACTTACCTGTGTGGGTTAAACCCGGGTTATTTGACAACCTATGGCGGTGATGGTTCTGCTCAGGCAGAGCAGTGCTGATGCTCCTCATAAAGCTGTCGCTGCTGTGAAGGTTCTAGGTGACATCACAAATCCCTATGGTTACATACACAACAAAGCTGGGTTGTTGTTGTTTACACTCTGCAAGGCCTGTGGAAGTGAGTGACATCATAGCACTGTAGTTCTGAGGGTTCTAGATGGATGCAACAATCTCCTGTTGCTTCTATGAAGGCCATAATAGACGACATCACCAAACAGCTCCATAGTCACATACACAGCAAAGGAGAGATGTTGTTTACACCTAGTGATGTCAGTGGTATTGAGTGACATCACAGCACAGTGCTAAGGCTCCTGGGCCTGGACACAGCAGCGGCTGCAATATCTCAACGGAGAATACGTTTATATATATGTGTGTGTGTGCGCGTGTATATATATATATATATATATATATATATATATATATATATATATATATATATATTTCTCCGCCGAAATCACTTTTAAACCCATTTCCACCTTTTTTTCCCTTCTCTTCCTCTTACTTTTTTTTCACGTTTTTTTACGTTTTTCTCCTTTTCGCCTCTTTTCTGGGCGTATTATTCTTCTTTTTCTTCTTTTTTTTCGTCTAATGCATACCCCATCAGTGCAGCAATGCTTATTCAATACCGCCAGCAGATGGAGACACTGGGGGATAATTTTCTAAGGATTTATACTGATTTTTCCTGTCTGAATTTGTCGCACAGAAAGTTGCATTCCAAATATGTGTGACATTTCTGCGACTTTAGCTTCTAGAGCATTTTTACAACATTATACATAGGTGCTGAATACATAAAAAGCGACTGTTCAGCGACAGACAAGTCGCATCGGCTGAAAGTAGGCCAGAATGTCAGTCCATGTTGGAGCAGGTTTAGATACAGTCTAAAGTATAGATCTCAAAGTCTGTGCACAGAATTTAGCAAGGGCCTCGCACCTTCTGATGCATCAGGTAGGTGCACAATAGCATAGCCTAACCCTCTGTACTTTGGTCTATATTGATGCGGGACATAGACAGCCAGCTGATGACCAATCCATTAGTGCAATGGATGGCTGGAAGCATTTGTCTTTGCCTTTGCAATACCACAGAAGCAATGCATGGTCAATGTACAGCAATGACACACCTGTGTGAACAGCCAGGAGACCCCCCCCCCCCCCCCATGTTATGTTACATAGTTACATAGTTAGTACGGTCGAAAAAAGACATATGTCCATCAAGTTCAACCAGGGAATTAAGGGGTAGGGGTGTGGCGCGATATTGGGGAAGGGATGAGATTTTATATTTCTTCATAAGCATTAATCTTATTTTGTCAATTAGGAACATTCAGCACCCACCCGCTATCAAGGCAGCTGCCTATCATGTCATGCCCTACCTGCACAGGTGTGCTGGCTACTCAAATGATCCAATTAAGGAGGCCATTTAGTCAGCAGCAGCAGAAGTCCTGTGCCTGGACGCTCCAACAGCGGCCAGACACAAGCAGAAGCAGAAGCAGCAGAAGCAGCAGCAGCACCACCTTTTGTTTTTTGGCTGCAGCAGCAGCAAGGCCCACAGGGCTGGCTAGCTGGCTAGCCAGCAAGCAGGTAGCAATGAAAGTAGGAATCTTTCTTTTTAACCCTGTAAGGGGGTGGTGCACTGTACCCGAAGATACTGCCATATCGGGTCAATGCATAGGGCGACGGAAGCAAGCTTCGAAATCGGCCCCCGTTCTCAAAAATCCATTTAATATATGGTCCCCAGATAGGGGACGTATCAGATATTAAACTGATAAGAACAGATACTACACTTGATCTTAGCCAAAAGGCCGAGAAGCGATAACCGTGAAAGGGGCGGGCCCAACAAGGTGCCCTTCATGGGCACTATCACTGCTTGCTGTCAGGGAGGCTGCCAGACAATTTTCCATGCACACTCTGGGCTGGGGGGCAGTCAACCACCAGTACACACAGCAGAACCTAAACCCATACCATTATTGCTAAGCAGCAAGACAGGGGCCCATTGCACTCCCACGGGGCCTTTTTAAATGCAATCCATAACCCGGATTTGCCAGGAACCCTTCTTACTCCTCCTACTTGCATGTGACACTGGGCTTAGGATCTGCATAGGAAACACACACACAAGCACACACCTACCTTTGTTGCCTGCAGATGCCTCCTTGGCTGTCCCCAAACGGTATCAAACCAACACCCACGGGAAGCTGTAAGCATAGAGGACATGCCTGCACCCCATTGGACTTACCTGTGTGGGTTAAACCCGGGTTATTTGACAACCTATGGCGGTGATGGTTCTGCTCAGGCAGAGCAGTGCTGATGCTCCTCATAAAGCTGTCGCTGCTGTGAAGGTTCTAGGTGACATCACAAATCCCTATGGTTACATACACAACAAAGCTGGGTTGTTGTTGTTTACACTCTGCAAGGCCTGTGGAAGTGAGTGACATCATAGCACTGTAGTTCTGAGGGTTCTAGATGGATGCAACAATCTCCTGTTGCTTCTATGAAGGCCATAATAGACGACATCACCAAACAGCTCCATAGTCACATACACAGCAAAGGAGAGATGTTGTTTACACCTAGTGATGTCAGTGGTATTGAGTGACATCACAGCACAGTGCTAAGGCTCCTGGGCCTGGACACAGCAGCGGCTGCAATATCTCAACGGAGAATACGTTTATATATATGTGTGTGTGTGCGCGTATATATATATATATATATATATATATATATATATATATATATATATTTCTCCGCCGAAATCACTTTTAAACCCATTTCCACCTTTTTTTCCCTTCTCTTCCTCTTACTTTTTTTTCACGTTTTTTTACGTTTTTCTCCTTTTCGCCTCTTTTCTGGGCGTATTATTCTTCTTTTTCTTCTTTTTTTTCGTCTAATGCATACCCCATCAGTGCAGCAATGCTTATTCAATACCGCCAGCAGATGGAGACACTGGGGGATAATTTTCTAAGGATTTATATTGATTTTTCCTGTCTGAATTTGTCGCACAGAAAGTTGCAGGCCAAATATGTGTGACATTTCTGCGACTTTAGCTTCTAGAGCATTTTTACAACATTATACATAGGTGCTGAATACATAAAAAGCGACTGTTCAGCGACAGACAAGTCGCATCGGCTGAAAGTAGGCCAGAATGTCAGTCCATGTTGGAGCAGGTTTAGATACAGTCTAAAGTATAGATCTCAAAGTCTGTGCACAGAATTTAGCAAGGGCCTCGCACCTTCTGATGCATCAGGTAGGTGCACAATAGCATAGCCTAACCCTCTGTACTTTGGTCTATATTGATGCGGGACATAGACAGCCAGCTGATGACCAATCCATTAGTGCAATGGATGGCTGGAAGCATTTGTCTTTGCCTTTGCAATACCACAGAAGCAATGCATGGTCAATGTACAGCAATGACACACCTGTGTGAACAGCCAGGAGACCCCCCCCCCCCCCCATGTTATGTTACATAGTTACATAGTTAGTACGGTCGAAAAAAGACATATGTCCATCAAGTTCAACCAGGGAATTAAGGGGTAGGGGTGTGGCGCGATATTGGGGAAGGGATGAGATTTTATATTTCTTCATAAGCATTAATCTTATTTTGTCAATTAGGAACATTCAGCACCCACCCGCTATCAAGGCAGCTGCCTATCATGTCATGCCCTACCTGCACAGGTGTGCTGGCTACTCAAATGATCCAATTAAGGAGGCCATTTAGTCAGCAGCAGCAGAAGTCCTGTGCCTGGACGCTCCAACAGCGGCCAGACACAAGCAGAAGCAGAAGCAGCAGAAGCAGCAGCAGCACCACCTTTTGTTTTTTGGCTGCAGCAGCAGCAAGGCCCACAGGGCTGGCTAGCTGGCTAGCCAGCAAGCAGGTAGCAATGAAAGTAGGAATCTTTCTTTTTAACCCTGTAAGGGGGTGGTGCACTGTACCCGAAGATACTGCCATATCGGGTCAATGCATAGGGCGACGGAAGCAAGCTTCGAAATCGGCCCCCGTTCTCAAAAATCCATTTAATATATGGTCCCCAGATAGGGGACGTATCAGATATTAAACTGATAAGAACAGATACTACACTTGATCTTAGCCAAAAGGCCGAGAAGCGATAACCGTGAAAGGGGCGGGCCCAACAAGGTGCCCTTCATGGGCACTATCACTGCTTGCTGTCAGGGAGGCTGCCAGACAATTTTCCATGCACACTCTGGGCTGGGGGGCAGTCAACCACCAGTACACACAGCAGAACCTAAACCCATACCATTATTGCTAAGCAGCAAGACAGGGGCCCATTGCACTCCCACGGGGCCTTTTTAAATGCAATCCATAACCCGGATTTGCCAGGAACCCTTCTTACTCCTCCTACTTGCATGTGACACTGGGCTTAGGATCTGCATAGGAAACACACACACAAGCACACACCTACCTTTGTTGCCTGCAGATGCCTCCTTGGCTGTCCCCAAACGGTATCAAACCAACACCCACGGGAAGCTGTAAGCATAGAGGACATGCCTGCACCCCATTGGACTTACCTGTGTGGGTTAAACCCGGGTTATTTGACAACCTATGGCGGTGATGGTTCTGCTCAGGCAGAGCAGTGCTGATGCTCCTCATAAAGCTGTCGCTGCTGTGAAGGTTCTAGGTGACATCACAAATCCCTATGGTTACATACACAACAAAGCTGGGTTGTTGTTGTTTACACTCTGCAAGGCCTGTGGAAGTGAGTGACATCATAGCACTGTAGTTCTGAGGGTTCTAGATGGATGCAACAATCTCCTGTTGCTTCTATGAAGGCCATAATAGACGACATCACCAAACAGCTCCATAGTCACATACACAGCAAAGGAGAGATGTTGTTTACACCTAGTGATGTCAGTGGTATTGAGTGACATCACAGCACAGTGCTAAGGCTCCTGGGCCTGGACACAGCAGCGGCTGCAATATCTCAACGGAGAATACGTTTATATATATGTGTGTGTGTGCGCGTATATATATATATATATATATATATATATATATATATATATATATATATATTTCTCCGCCGAAATCACTTTTAAACCCATTTCCACCTTTTTTTCCCTTCTCTTCCTCTTACTTTTTTTTCACGTTTTTTTTACGTTTTTCTCCTTTTCGCCTCTTTTCTGGGCGTATTATTCTTCTTTTTCTTCTTTTTTTTCGTCTAATGCATACCCCATCAGTGCAGCAATGCTTATTCAATACCGCCAGCAGATGGAGACACTGGGGGATAATTTTCTAAGGATTTATACTGATTTTTCCTGTCTGAATTTGTCGCACAGAAAGTTGCAGGCCAAATATGTGTGACATTTCTGCGACTTTAGCTTCTAGAGCATTTTTACAACATTATACATAGGTGCTGAATACATAAAAAGCGACTGTTCAGCGACAGACAAGTCGCATCGGCTGAAAGTAGGCCAGAATGTCAGTCCATGTTGGAGCAGGTTTAGATACAGTCTAAAGTATAGATCTCAAAGTCTGTGCACAGAATTTAGCAAGGGCCTCGCACCTTCTGATGCATCAGGTAGGTGCACAATAGCATAGCCTAACCCTCTGTACTTTGGTCTATATTGATGCGGGACATAGACAGCCAGCTGATGACCAATCCATTAGTGCAATGGATGGCTGGAAGCATTTGTCTTTGCCTTTGCAATACCACAGAAGCAATGCATGGTCAATGTACAGCAATGACACACCTGTGTGAACAGCCAGGAGACCCCCCCCCCCCCCCCTGTTATGTTACATAGTTACATAGTTAGTACGGTCGAAAAAAGACATATGTCCATCAAGTTCAACCAGGGAATTAAGGGGTAGGGGTGTGGCGCGATATTGGGGAAGGGATGAGATTTTATATTTCTTCATAAGCATTAATCTTATTTTGTCAATTAGGAACATTCAGCACCCACCCGCTATCAAGGCAGCTGCCTATCATGTCATGCCCTACCTGCACAGGTGTGCTGGCTACTCAAATGATCCAATTAAGGAGGCCATTTAGTCAGCAGCAGCAGAAGTCCTGTGCCTGGACGCTCCAACAGCGGCCAGACACAAGCAGAAGCAGAAGCAGCAGAAGCACCACCTTTTGTTTTTTGGCTGCAGCAGCAGCAAGGCCCACAGGGCTGGCTAGCTGGCTAGCCAGCAAGCAGGTAGCAATGAAAGTAGGAATCTTTCTTTTTAACCCTGTAAGGGGGTGGTGCACTGTACCCGAAGATACTGCCATATCGGGTCAATGCATAGGGCGACGGAAGCAAGCTTCGAAATCGGCCCCCGTTCTCAAAAATCCATTTAATATATGGTCCCCAGATAGGGGACGTATCAGATATTAAACTGATAAGAACAGATACTACACTTGATCTTAGCCAAAAGGCCGAGAAGCGATAACCGTGAAAGGGGCGGGCCCAACAAGGTGCCCTTCATGGGCACTATCACTGCTTGCTGTCAGGGAGGCTGCCAGACAATTTTCCATGCACACTCTGGGCTGGGGGGCAGTCAACCACCAGTACACACAGCAGAACCTAAACCCATACCATTATTGCTAAGCAGCAAGACAGGGGCCCATTGCACTCCCACGGGGCCTTTTTAAATGCAATCCATAACCCGGATTTGCCAGGAACCCTTCTTACTCCTCCTACTTGCATGTGACACTGGGCTTAGGATCTGCATAGGAAACACACACACAAGCACACACCTACCTTTGTTGCCTGCAGATGCCTCCTTGGCTGTCCCCAAACGGTATCAAACCAACACCCACGGGAAGCTGTAAGCATAGAGGACATGCCTGCACCCCATTGGACTTACCTGTGTGGGTTAAACCCGGGTTATTTGACAACCTATGGCGGTGATGGTTCTGCTCAGGCAGAGCAGTGCTGATGCTCCTCATAAAGCTGTCGCTGCTGTGAAGGTTCTAGGTGACATCACAAATCCCTATGGTTACATACACAACAAAGCTGGGTTGTTGTTGTTTACACTCTGCAAGGCCTGTGGAAGTGAGTGACATCATAGCACTGTAGTTCTGAGGGTTCTAGATGGATGCAACAATCTCCTGTTGCTTCTATGAAGGCCATAATAGACGACATCACCAAACAGCTCCATAGTCACATACACAGCAAAGGAGAGATGTTGTTTACACCTAGTGATGTCAGTGGTATTGAGTGACATCACAGCACAGTGCTAAGGCTCCTGGGCCTGGACACAGCAGCGGCTGCAATATCTCAACGGAGAATACGTTTATATATATGTGTGTGTGTGCGCGTATATATATATATATATATATATATATATATATATATATATTTCTCCGCCGAAATCACTTTTAAACCCATTTCCACCTTTTTTTCCCTTCTCTTCCTCTTACTTTTTTTTCACGTTTTTTTACGTTTTTCTCCTTTTCGCCTCTTTTCTGGGCGTATTATTCTTCTTTTTCTTCTTTTTTTTCGTCTAATGCATACCCCATCAGTGCAGCAATGCTTATTCAATACCGCCAGCAGATGGAGACACTGGGGGATAATTTTCTAAGGATTTATACTGATTTTTCCTGTCTGAATTTGTCGCACAGAAAGTTGCAGGCCAAATATGTGTGACATTTCTGCGACTTTAGCTTCTAGAGCATTTTTACAACATTATACATAGGTGCTGAATACATAAAAAGCGACTGTTCAGCGACAGACAAGTCGCATCGGCTGAAAGTAGGCCAGAATGTCAGTCCATGTTGGAGCAGGTTTAGATACAGTCTAAAGTATAGATCTCAAAGTCTGTGCACAGAATTTAGCAAGGGCCTCGCACCTTCTGATGCATCAGGTAGGTGCACAATAGCATAGCCTAACCCTCTGTACTTTGGTCTATATTGATGCGGGACATAGACAGCCAGCTGATGACCAATCCATTAGTGCAATGGATGGCTGGAAGCATTTGTCTTTGCCTTTGCAATACCACAGAAGCAATGCATGGTCAATGTACAGCAATGACACACCTGTGTGAACAGCCAGGAGACCCCCCCCCCCCCATGTTATGTTACATAGTTACATAGTTAGTACGGTCGAAAAAAGACATATGTCCATCAAGTTCAACCAGGGAATTAAGGGGTAGGGGTGTGGCGCGATATTGGGGAAGGGATGAGATTTTATATTTCTTCATAAGCATTAATCTTATTTTGTCAATTAGGAACATTCAGCACCCACCCGCTATCAAGGCAGCTGCCTATCATGTCATGCCCTACCTGCACAGGTGTGCTGGCTACTCAAATGATCCAATTAAGGAGGCCATTTAGTCAGCAGCAGCAGAAGTCCTGTGCCTGGACGCTCCAACAGCGGCCAGACACAAGCAGAAGCAGAAGCAGCAGAAGCAGCAGCAGCACCACCTTTTGTTTTTTGGCTGCAGCAGCAGCAAGGCCCACAGGGCTGGCTAGCTGGCTAGCCAGCAAGCAGGTAGCAATGAAAGTAGGAATCTTTCTTTTTAACCCTGTAAGGGGGTGGTGCACTGTACCCGAAGATACTGCCATATCGGGTCAATGCATAGGGCGACGGAAGCAAGCTTCGAAATCGGCCCCCGTTCTCAAAAATCCATTTAATATATGGTCCCCAGATAGGGGACGTATCAGATATTAAACTGATAAGAACAGATACTACACTTGATCTTAGCCAAAAGGCCGAGAAGCGATAACCGTGAAAGGGGCGGGCCCAACAAGGTGCCCTTCATGGGCACTATCACTGCTTGCTGTCAGGGAGGCTGCCAGACAATTTTCCATGCACACTCTGGGCTGGGGGGCAGTCAACCACCAGTACACACAGCAGAACCTAAACCCATACCATTATTGCTAAGCAGCAAGACAGGGGCCCATTGCACTCCCACGGGGCCTTTTTAAATGCAATCCATAACCCGGATTTGCCAGGAACCCTTCTTACTCCTCCTACTTGCATGTGACACTGGGCTTAGGATCTGCATAGGAAACACACACACAAGCACACACCTACCTTTGTTGCCTGCAGATGCCTCCTTGGCTGTCCCCAAACGGTATCAAACCAACACCCACGGGAAGCTGTAAGCATAGAGGACATGCCTGCACCCCATTGGACTTACCTGTGTGGGTTAAACCCGGGTTATTTGACAACCTATGGCGGTGATGGTTCTGCTCAGGCAGAGCAGTGCTGATGCTCCTCATAAAGCTGTCGCTGCTGTGAAGGTTCTAGGTGACATCACAAATCCCTATGGTTACATACACAACAAAGCTGGGTTGTTGTTGTTTACACTCTGCAAGGCCTGTGGAAGTGAGTGACATCATAGCACTGTAGTTCTGAGGGTTCTAGATGGATGCAACAATCTCCTGTTGCTTCTATGAAGGCCATAATAGACGACATCACCAAACAGCTCCATAGTCACATACACAGCAAAGGAGAGATGTTGTTTACACCTAGTGATGTCAGTGGTATTGAGTGACATCACAGCACAGTGCTAAGGCTCCTGGGCCTGGACACAGCAGCGGCTGCAATATCTCAACGGAGAATACGTTTATATATGTGTGTGTGTGCGCGTATATATATATATATATATATATATATATATATATATATATATATATTTCTCCGCCGAAATCACTTTTAAACCCATTTCCACCTTTTTTTCCCTTCTCTTCCTCTTACTTTTTTTCACGTTTTTTTACGTTTTTCTCCTTTTCGCCTCTTTTCTGGGCGTATTATTCTTCTTTTTCTTCTTTTTTTTCCGTCTAATGCATACCCCATCAGTGCAGCAATGCTTATTCAATACCGCCAGCAGATGGAGACACTGGGGGATAATTTTCTAAGGATTTATACTGATTTTTCCTGTCTGAATTTGTCGCACAGAAAGTTGCAGGCCAAATATGTGTGACATTTCTGCGACTTTAGCTTCTAGAGCATTTTTACAACATTATACATAGGTGCTGAATACATAAAAAGCGACTGTTCAGCGACAGACAAGTCGCATCGGCTGAAAGTAGGCCAGAATGTCAGTCCATGTTGGAGCAGGTTTAGATACAGTCTAAAGTATAGATCTCAAAGTCTGTGCACAGAATTTAGCAAGGGCCTCGCACCTTCTGATGCATCAGGTAGGTGCACAATAGCATAGCCTAACCCTCTGTACTTTGGTCTATATTGATGCGGGACATAGACAGCCAGCTGATGACCAATCCATTAGTGCAATGGATGGCTGGAAGCATTTGTCTTTGCCTTTGCAATACCACAGAAGCAATGCATGGTCAATGTACAGCAATGACACACCTGTGTGAACAGCCAGGAGACCCCCCCCCCCATGTTATGTTACATAGTTACATAGTTAGTACGGTCGAAAAAAGACATATGTCCATCAAGTTCAACCAGGGAATAAAGGGGTAGGGGTGTGGCGCGATATTGGGGAAGGGATGAGATTTTATATTTCTTCATAAGCATTAATCTTATTTTGTCAATTAGGAACATTCAGCACCCACCCGCTATCAAGGCAGCTGCCTATCATGTCATGCCCTACCTGCACAGGTGTGCTGGCTACTCAAATGATCCAATTAAGGAGGCCATTTAGTCAGCAGCAGCAGAAGTCCTGTGCCTGGACGCTCCAACAGCGGCCAGACACAAGCAGAAGCAGAAGCAGCAGAAGCAGCAGCAGCACCACCTTTTGTTTTTTGGCTGCAGCAGCAGCAAGGCCCACAGGGCTGGCTAGCTGGCTAGCCAGCAAGCAGGTAGCAATGAAAGTAGGAATCTTTCTTTTTAACCCTGTAAGGGGGTGGTGCACTGTACCCGAAGATACTGCCATATCGGGTCAATGCATAGGGCGACGGAAGCAAGCTTCGAAATCGGCCCCCGTTCTCAAAAATCCATTTAATATATGGTCCCCAGATAGGGGACGTATCAGATATTAAACTGATAAGAACAGATACTACACTTGATCTTAGCCAAAAGGCCGAGAAGCGATAACCGTGAAAGGGGCGGGCCCAACAAGGTGCCCTTCATGGGCACTATCACTGCTTGCTGTCAGGGAGGCTGCCAGACAATTTTCCATGCACACTCTGGGCTGGGGGGCAGTCAACCACCAGTACACACAGCAGAACCTAAACCCATACCATTATTGCTAAGCAGCAAGACAGGGGCCCATTGCACTCCCACGGGGCCTTTTTAAATGCAATCCATAACCCGGATTTGCCAGGAACCCTTCTTACTCCTCCTACTTGCATGTGACACTGGGCTTAGGATCTGCATAGGAAACACACACACAAGCACACACCTACCTTTGTTGCCTGCAGATGCCTCCTTGGCTGTCCCCAAACGGTATCAAACCAACACCCACGGGAAGCTGTAAGCATAGAGGACATGCCTGCACCCCATTGGACTTACCTGTGTGGGTTAAACCCGGGTTATTTGACAACCTATGGCGGTGATGGTTCTGCTCAGGCAGAGCAGTGCTGATGCTCCTCATAAAGCTGTCGCTGCTGTGAAGGTTCTAGGTGACATCACAAATCCCTATGGTTACATACACAACAAAGCTGGGTTGTTGTTGTTTACACTCTGCAAGGCCTGTGGAAGTGAGTGACATCATAGCACTGTAGTTCTGAGGGTTCTAGATGGATGCAACAATCTCCTGTTGCTTCTATGAAGGCCATAATAGACGACATCACCAAACAGCTCCATAGTCACATACACAGCAAAGGAGAGATGTTGTTTACACCTAGTGATGTCAGTGGTATTGAGTGACATCACAGCACAGTGCTAAGGCTCCTGGGCCTGGACACAGCAGCGGCTGCAATATCTCAACGGAGAATACGTTTATATATATGTGTGTGTGTGCGCGTATATATATATATATATATATATATATATATATTTCTCCGCCGAAATCACTTTTAAACCCATTTCCACCTTTTTTTCCCTTCTCTTCCTCTTACTTTTTTTTCACGTTTTTTTTACGTTTTTCTCCTTTTCGCCTCTTTTCTGGGCGTATTATTCTTCTTTTTCTTCTTTTTTTTCGTCTAATGCATACCCCATCAGTGCAGCAATGCTTATTCAATACCGCCAGCAGATGGAGACACTGGGGGATAATTTTCTAAGGATTTATACTGATTTTTCCTGTCTGAATTTGTCGCACAGAAAGTTGCAGGCCAAATATGTGTGACATTTCTGCGACTTTAGCTTCTAGAGCATTTTTACAACATTATACATAGGTGCTGAATACATAAAAAGCGACTGTTCAGCGACAGACAAGTCGCATCGGCTGAAAGTAGGCCAGAATGTCAGTCCATGTTGGAGCAGGTTTAGATACAGTCTAAAGTATAGATCTCAAAGTCTGTGCACAGAATTTAGCAAGGGCCTCGCACCTTCTGATGCATCAGGTAGGTGCACAATAGCATAGCCTAACCCTCTGTACTTTGGTCTATATTGATGCGGGACATAGACAGCCAGCTGATGAGCAATCCATTAGTGCAATGGATGGCTGGAAGCATTTGTCTTTGCCTTTGCAATACCACAGAAGCAATGCATGGTCAATGTACAGCAATGACACACCTGTGTGAACAGCCAGGAGACCCCCCCCCCCCCCCCATGTTATGTTACATAGTTACATAGTTAGTACGGTCGAAAAAAGACATATGTCCATCAAGTTCAACCAGGGAATTAAGGGGTAGGGGTGTGGCGCGATATTGGGGAAGGGATGAGATTTTATATTTCTTCATAAGCATTAATCTTATTTTGTCAATTAGGAACATTCAGCACCCACCCGCTATCAAGGCAGCTGCCTATCATGTCATGCCCTACCTGCACAGGTGTGCTGGCTACTCAAATGATCCAATTAAGGAGGCCATTTAGTCAGCAGCAGCAGAAGTCCTGTGCCTGGACGCTCCAACAGCGGCCAGACACAAGCAGAAGCAGAAGCAGCAGAAGCAGCAGCAGCACCACCTTTTGTTTTTTGGCTGCAGCAGCAGCAAGGCCCACAGGGCTGGCTAGCTGGCTAGCCAGCAAGCAGGTAGCAATGAAAGTAGGAATCTTTCTTTTTAACCCTGTAAGGGGGTGGTGCACTGTACCCGAAGATACTGCCATATCGGGTCAATGCATAGGGCGACGGAAGCAAGCTTCGAAATCGGCCCCCGTTCTCAAAAATCCATTTAATATATGGTCCCCAGATATGGGACGTATCAGATATTAAACTGATAAGAACAGATTTTTTTTTTTTTTTTTTTATCTAAAGCCGAGGAACGTGCTTTCGATTCACCCAAAGTGCAAGAAAAAGTGCAAACGTGTTACACTAAAAAAACGTGCACAAAGGATGCGGTCTATCGCAAGCCCTTCTCCGATAGGAGAGAGGCCCCCCAACAAACCTTACCCTTCGCCTCCGGACCAAATGGTACCTGCGAGGTTCCAGGTTCGATGTCCCTTTTCGCCGAAGCTACTAGGGGACCACAAATGCTCCCGGCATCCCCCTTGGCGTTAGCCAAGGTATCTGCCCGCAGAGCCGATTACGGTAGGTACCCTGCCAAAGCAGGAGTACCCGGGGTGTTTGCAGGGAGGTGCGGAACCTAATGGCCACACACACACCTCCCCTAGACCGCCAGGAGGGACACCCAGAAGGGCTACCGCATCCTGACCAATCCTGTGAACACACAACACGCAAAAGGTGACACAGTGAGACAAAAAAGAAATAAATAAGTGAATGTGTGCAGATATACTGCCCGGACATCCGGCCGGATCAATAAAAATTTCTCTGATCCTAGCCAGAAGGCCGGGAATCAAGAGGTGAGTGCCACAAGGTGAAGAGATTATGGTGCCCGTGCTTCAACTCAGTGAGTCTATTCTCCCAGTGAGTTTCGGCACCTCGGGGTCACCACTCCCCGAGGCACAAAAGTACCTCGGCTCTAGACCCTCTCAGCCTCATGGCGAGACCCGGAGGGAACAGGTCACATCGGGGCAGCCGTCGAGCTGATTCCTCAGAACCAGCCCCGGAAAGCCCTGGTACACCTGCATCCTCCATGCAGCACCCATCCCCACCAGCATGAAAACTGATAAGAACAGATACTACACTTGATCTTAGCCAAAAGGCCGAGAAGCGATAACCGTGAAAGGGGCGGGCCCAACAAGGTGCCCTTCATGGGCACTATCACTGCTTGCTGTCAGGGAGGCTGCCAGACAATTTTCCATGCACACTCTGGGCTGGGGGGCAGTCAACCACCAGTACACACAGCAGAACCTAAACCCATACCATTATTGCTAAGCAGCAAGACAGGGGCCCATTGCACTCCCACGGGGCCTTTTTAAATGCAATCCATAACCCGGATTTGCCAGGAACCCTTCTTACTCCTCCTACTTGCATGTGACACTGGGCTTAGGATCTGCATAGGAAACACACACACAAGCACACACCTACCTTTGTTGCCTGCAGATGCCTCCTTGGCTGTCCCCAAACGGTATCAAACCAACACCCACGGGAAGCTGTAAGCATAGAGGACATGCCTGCACCCCATTGGACTTACCTGTGTGGGTTAAACCCGGGTTATTTGACAACCTATGGCGGTGATGGTTCTGCTCAGGCAGAGCAGTGCTGATGCTCCTCATAAAGCTGTCGCTGCTGTGAAGGTTCTAGGTGACATCACAAATCCCTATGGTTACATACACAACAAAGCTGGGTTGTTGTTGTTTACACTCTGCAAGGCCTGTGGAAGTGAGTGACATCATAGCACTGTAGTTCTGAGGGTTCTAGATGGATGCAACAATCTCCTGTTGCTTCTATGAAGGCCATAATAGACGACATCACCAAACAGCTCCATAGTCACATACACAGCAAAGGAGAGATGTTGTTTACACCTAGTGATGTCAGTGGTATTGAGTGACATCACAGCACAGTGCTAAGGCTCCTGGGCCTGGACACAGCAGCGGCTGCAATATCTCAACGGAGAATACGTTTATATATATGTGTGTGTGTGCGCGTATATATATATATATATATATATATATATATATATATATATATTTCTCCGCCGAAATCACTTTTAAACCCATTTCCACCTTTTTTTCCCTTCTCTTCCTCTTACTTTTTTTTCACGTTTTTTTACGTTTTTCTCCTTTTCGCCTCTTTTCTGGGCGTATTATTCTTCTTTTTCTTCTTTTTTTTCGTCTAATGCATACCCCATCAGTGCAGCAATGCTTATTCAATACCGCCAGCAGATGGAGACACTGGGGGATAATTTTCTAAGGATTTATACTGATTTTTCCTGTCTGAATTTGTCGCACAGAAAGTTGCAGGCCAAATATGTGTGACATTTCTGCGACTTTAGCTTCTAGAGCATTTTTACAACATTATACATAGGTGCTGAATACATAAAAAGCGACTGTTCAGCGACAGACAAGTCGCATCGGCTGAAAGTAGGCCAGAATGTCAGTCCATGTTGGAGCAGGTTTAGATACAGTCTAAAGTATAGATCTCAAAGTCTGTGCACAGAATTTAGCAAGGGCCTCGCACCTTCTGATGCATCAGGTAGGTGCACAATAGCATAGCCTAACCCTCTGTACTTTGGTCTATATTGATGCGGGACATAGACAGCCAGCTGATGAGCAATCCATTAGTGCAATGGATGGCTGGAAGCATTTGTCTTTGCCTTTGCAATACCACAGAAGCAATGCATGGTCAATGTACAGCAATGACACACCTGTGTGAACAGCCAGGAGACCCCCCCCCCCCCCCCATGTTATGTTACATAGTTACATAGTTAGTACGGTCGAAAAAAGACATATGTCCATCAAGTTCAACCAGGGAATTAAGGGGTAGGGGTGTGGCGCGATATTGGGGAAGGGATGAGATTTTATATTTCTTCATAAGCATTAATCTTATTTTGTCAATTAGGAACATTCAGCACCCACCCGCTATCAAGGCAGCTGCCTATCATGTCATGCCCTACCTGCACAGGTGTGCTGGCTACTCAAATGATCCAATTAAGGAGGCCATTTAGTCAGCAGCAGCAGAAGTCCTGTGCCTGGACGCTCCAACAGCGGCCAGACACAAGCAGAAGCAGAAGCAGCAGAAGCAGCAGCAGCACCACCTTTTGTTTTTTGGCTGCAGCAGCAGCAAGGCCCACAGGGCTGGCTAGCTGGCTAGCCAGCAAGCAGGTAGCAATGAAAGTAGGAATCTTTCTTTTTAACCCTGTAAGGGGGTGGTGCACTGTACCCGAAGATACTGCCATATCGGGTCAATGCATAGGGCGACGGAAGCAAGCTTCGAAATCGGCCCCCGTTCTCAAAAATCCATTTAATATATGGTCCCCAGATAGGGGACGTATCAGATATTAAACTGATAAGAACAGATACTACACTTGATCTTAGCCAAAAGGCCGAGAAGCGATAACCGTGAAAGGGGCGGGCCCAACAAGGTGCCCTTCATGGGCACTATCACTGCTTGCTGTCAGGGAGGCTGCCAGACAATTTTCCATGCACACTCTGGGCTGGGGGGCAGTCAACCACCAGTACACACAGCAGAACCTAAACCCATACCATTATTGCTAAGCAGCAAGACAGGGGCCCATTGCACTCCCACGGGGCCTTTTTAAATGCAATCCATAACCCGGATTTGCCAGGAACCCTTCTTACTCCTCCTACTTGCATGTGACACTGGGCTTAGGATCTGCATAGGAAACACACACACAAGCACACACCTACCTTTGTTGCCTGCAGATGCCTCCTTGGCTGTCCCCAAACGGTATCAAACCAACACCCACGGGAAGCTGTAAGCATAGAGGACATGCCTGCACCCCATTGGACTTACCTGTGTGGGTTAAACCCGGGTTATTTGACAACCTATGGCGGTGATGGTTCTGCTCAGGCAGAGCAGTGCTGATGCTCCTCATAAAGCTGTCGCTGCTGTGAAGGTTCTAGGTGACATCACAAATCCCTATGGTTACATACACAACAAAGCTGGGTTGTTGTTGTTTACACTCTGCAAGGCCTGTGGAAGTGAGTGACATCATAGCACTGTAGTTCTGAGGGTTCTAGATGGATGCAACAATCTCCTGTTGCTTCTATGAAGGCCATAATAGACGACATCACCAAACAGCTCCATAGTCACATACACAGCAAAGGAGAGATGTTGTTTACACCTAGTGATGTCAGTGGTATTGAGTGACATCACAGCACAGTGCTAAGGCTCCTGGGCCTGGACACAGCAGCGGCTGCAATATCTCAACGGAGAATACGTTTATATATATGTGTGTGTGTGTGCGCGTATATATATATATATATATATATATATATATATATATATATATATATATTTCTCCGCCGAAATCACTTTTAAACCCATTTCCACCTTTTTTTCCCTTCTCTTCCTCTTACTTTTTTTTCACGTTTTTTTACGTTTTTCTCCTTTTCGCCTCTTTTCTGGGCGTATTATTCTTCTTTTTCTTCTTTTTTTTTCGTCTAATGCATACCCCATCAGTGCAGCAATGCTTATTCAATACCGCCAGCAGATGGAGACACTGGGGGATAATTTTCTAAGGATTTATACTGATTTTTCCTGTCTGAATTTGTCGCACAGAAAGTTGCAGGCCAAATATGTGTGACATTTCTGCGACTTTAGCTTCTAGAGCATTTTTACAACATTATACATAGGTGCTGAATACATAAAAAGCGACTGTTCAGCGACAGACAAGTCGCATCGGCTGAAAGTAGGCCAGAATGTCAGTCCATGTTGGAGCAGGTTTAGATACAGTCTAAAGTATAGATCTCAAAGTCTGTGCACAGAATTTAGCAAGGGCCTCGCACCTTCTGATGCATCAGGTAGGTGCACAATAGCATAGCCTAACCCTCTGTACTTTGGTCTATATTGATGCGGGACATAGACAGCCAGCTGATGAGCAATCCATTAGTGCAATGGATGGCTGGAAGCATTTGTCTTTGCCTTTGCAATACCACAGAAGCAATGCATGGTCAATGTACAGCAATGACACACCTGTGTGAACAGCCAGGAGACCCCCCCCCCCCCCCCCATGTTATGTTACATAGTTACATAGTTAGTACGGTCGAAAAAAGACATATGTCCATCAAGTTCAACCAGGGAATTAAGGAGTAGGGGTGTGGCGCGATATTGGGGAAGGGATGAGATTTTATATTTCTTCATAAGCATTAATCTTATTTTGTCAATTAGGAACATTCAGCACCCACCCGCTATCAAGGCAGCTGCCTATCATGTCATGCCCTACCTGCACAGGTGTGCTGGCTACTCAAATGATCCAATTAAGGAGGCCATTTAGTCAGCAGCAGCAGAAGTCCTGTGCCTGGACGCTCCAACAGCGGCCAGACACAAGCAGAAGCAGAAGCAGCAGAAGCAGCAGCAGCACCACCTTTTGTTTTTTGGCTGCAGCAGCAGCAAGGCCCACAGGGCTGGCTAGCTGGCTAGCCAGCAAGCAGGTAGCAATGAAAGTAGGAATCTTTCTTTTTAACCCTGTAAGGGGGTGGTGCACTGTACCCGAAGATACTGCCATATCGGGTCAATGCATAGGGCGACGGAAGCAAGCTTCGAAATCGGCCCCCGTTCTCAAAAATCCATTTAATATATGGTCCCCAGATAGGGGACGTATCAGATATTAAACTGATAAGAACAGATACTACACTTGATCTTAGCCAAAAGGCCGAGAAGCGATAACCGTGAAAGGGGCGGGCCCAACAAGGTGCCCTTCATGGGCACTATCACTGCTTGCTGTCAGGGAGGCTGCCAGACAATTTTCCATGCACACTCTGGGCTGGGGGGCAGTCAACCACCAGTACACACAGCAGAACCTAAACCCATACCATTATTGCTAAGCAGCAAGACAGGGGCCCATTGCACTCCCACGGGGCCTTTTTAAATGCAATCCATAACCCGGATTTGCCAGGAACCCTTCTTACTCCTCCTACTTGCATGTGACACTGGGCTTAGGATCTGCATAGGAAACACACACACAAGCACACACCTACGTTTGTTGCCTGCAGATGCCTCCTTGGCTGTCCCCAAACGGTATCAAACCAACACCCACGGGAAGCTGTAAGCATAGAGGACATGCCTGCACCCCATTGGACTTACCTGTGTGGGTTAAACCCGGGTTATTTGACAACCTATGGCGGTGATGGTTCTGCTCAGGCAGAGCAGTGCTGATGCTCCTCATAAAGCTGTCGCTGCTGTGAAGGTTCTAGGTGACATCACAAATCCCTATGGTTACATACACAACAAAGCTGGGTTGTTGTTGTTTACACTCTGCAAGGCCTGTGGAAGTGAGTGACATCATAGCACTGTAGTTCTGAGGGTTCTAGATGGATGCAACAATCTCCTGTTGCTTCTATGAAGGCCATAATAGACGACATCACCAAACAGCTCCATAGTCACATACACAGCAAAGGAGAGATGTTGTTTACACCTAGTGATGTCAGTGGTATTGAGTGACATCACAGCACAGTGCTAAGGCTCCTGGGCCTGGACACAGCAGTGGCTGCAATATCTCAACGGAGAATACGTTTATATATATGTGTGTGTGTGCGCGTATATATATATATATATATATATATATATATATATATATATATATATATATTTCTCCGCCGAAATCACTTTTAAACCCATTTCCACCTTTTTTTCCCTTCTCTTCCTCTTACTTTTTTTTCACGTTTTTTTACGTTTTTCTCCTTTTCGCCTCTTTTCTGGGCGTATTATTCTTCTTTTTCTTCTTTTTTTTCGTCTAATGCATACCCCATCAGTGCAGCAATGCTTATTCAATACCGCCAGCAGATGGAGACACTGGGGGATAATTTTCTAAGGATTTATACTGATTTTTCCTGTCTGAATTTGTCGCACAGAAAGTTGCAGGCCAAATATGTGTGACATTTCTGCGACTTTAGCTTCTAGAGCATTTTTACAACATTATACATAGGTGCTGAATACATAAAAAGCGACTGTTCAGCGACAGACAAGTCGCATCGGCTGAAAGTAGGCCAGAATGTCAGTCCATGTTGGAGCAGGTTTAGATACAGTCTAAAGTATAGATCTCAAAGTCTGTGCACAGAATTTAGCAAGGGCCTCGCACCTTCTGATGCATCAGGTAGGTGCACAATAGCATAGCCTAACCCTCTGTACTTTGGTCTATATTGATGCGGGACATAGACAGCCAGCTGATGACCAATCCATTAGTGCAATGGATGGCTGGAAGCATTTGTCTTTGCCTTTGCAATACCACAGAAGCAATGCATGGTCAATGTACAGCAATGACACACCTGTGTGAACAGCCAGGAGACCCCCCCCCCCATGTTATGTTACATAGTTACATAGTTAGTACGGTCGAAAAAAGACATATGTCCATCAAGTTCAACCAGGGAATTAAGGGGTAGGGGTGTGGCGCGATATTGGGGAAGGGATGAGATTTTATATTTCTTCATAAGCATTAATCTTATTTTGTCAATTAGGAACATTCAGCACCCACCCGCTATCAAGGCAGCTGCCTATCATGTCATGCCCTACCTGCACAGGTGTGCTGGCTACTCAAATGATCCAATTAAGGAGGCCATTTAGTCAGCAGCAGCAGAAGTCCTGTGCCTGGACGCTCCAACAGCGGCCAGACACAAGCAGAAGCAGAAGCAGCAGAAGCAGCAGCAGCACCACCTTTTGTTTTTTGGCTGCAGCAGCAGCAAGGCCCACAGGGCTGGCTAGCTGGCTAGCCAGCAAGCAGGTAGCAATGAAAGTAGGAATCTTTCTTTTTAACCCTGTAAGGGGGTGGTGCACTGTACCCGAAGATACTGCCATATCGGGTCAATGCATAGGGCGACGGAAGCAAGCTTCGAAATCGGCCCCCGTTCTCAAAAATCCATTTAATATATGGTCCCCAGATAGGGGACGTATCAGATATTAAACTGATAAGAACAGATACTACACTTGATCTTAGCCAAAAGGCCGAGAAGCGATAACCGTGAAAGGGGCGGGCCCAACAAGGTGCCCTTCATGGGCACTATCACTGCTTGCTGTCAGGGAGGCTGCCAGACAATTTTCCATGCACACTCTGGGCTGGGGGGCAGTCAACCACCAGTACACACAGCAGAACCTAAACCCATACCATTATTGCTAAGCAGCAAGACAGGGGCCCATTGCACTCCCACGGGGCCTTTTTAAATGCAATCCATAACCCGGATTTGCCAGGAACCCTTCTTACTCCTCCTACTTGCATGTGACACTGGGCTTAGGATCTGCATAGGAAACACACACACAAGCACACACCTACCTTTGTTGCCTGCAGATGCCTCCTTGGCTGTCCCCAAACGGTATCAAACCAACACCCACGGGAAGCTGTAAGCATAGAGGACATGCCTGCACCCCATTGGACTTACCTGTGTGGGTTAAACCCGGGTTATTTGACAACCTATGGCGGTGATGGTTCTGCTCAGGCAGAGCAGTGCTGATGCTCCTCATAAAGCTGTCGCTGCTGTGAAGGTTCTAGGTGACATCACAAATCCCTATGGTTACATACACAACAAAGCTGGGTTGTTGTTGTTTACACTCTGCAAGGCCTGTGGAAGTGAGTGACATCATAGCACTGTAGTTCTGAGGGTTCTAGATGGATGCAACAATCTCCTGTTGCTTCTATGAAGGCCATAATAGACGACATCACCAAACAGCTCCATAGTCACATACACAGCAAAGGAGAGATGTTGTTTACACCTAGTGATGTCAGTGGTATTGAGTGACATCACAGCACAGTGCTAAGGCTCCTGGGCCTGGACACAGCAGCGGCTGCAATATCTCAACGGAGAATACGTTTATATATATGTGTGTGTGTGCGCGTATATATATATATATATATATATATATATATATATATATATATATATATATATATATATTTCTCCGCCGAAATCACTTTTAAACCCATTTCCACCTTTTTTTCCCTTCTCTTCCTCTTACTTTTTTTTCACGTTTTTTTACGTTTTTCTCCTTTTCGCCTCTTTTCTGGGCGTATTATTCTTCTTTTTCTTCTTTTTTTTCGTCTAATGCATACCCCATCAGTGCAGCAATGCTTATTCAATACCGCCAGCAGATGGAGACACTGGGGGATAATTTTCTAAGGATTTATACTGATTTTTCCTGTCTGAATTTGTCGCACAGAAAGTTGCAGGCCAAATATGTGTGACATTTCTGCGACTTTAGCTTCTAGAGCATTTTTACAACATTATACATAGGTGCTGAATACATAAAAAGGGACTGTTCAGCGACAGACAAGTCGCATCGGCTGAAAGTAGGCCAGAATGTCAGTCCATGTTGGAGCAGGTTTAGATACAGTCTAAAGTATAGATCTCAAAGTCTGTGCACAGAATTTAGCAAGGGCCTCGCACCTTCTGATGCATCAGGTAGGTGCACAATAGCATAGCCTAACCCTCTGTACTTTGGTCTATATTGATGCGGGACATAGACAGCCAGCTGATGACCAATCCATTAGTGCAATGGATGGCTGGAAGCATTTGTCTTTGCCTTTGCAATACCACAGAAGCAATGCATGGTCAATGTACAGCAATGACACACCTGTGTGAACAGCCAGGAGACCCCCCCCCCCCCCCATGTTATGTTACATAGTTACATAGTTAGTACGGTCGAAAAAAGACATATGTCCATCAAGTTCAACCAGGGAATTAAGGGGTAGGGGTGTGGCGCGATATTGGGGAAGGGATGAGATTTTATATTTCTTCATAAGCATTAATCTTATTTTGTCAATTAGGAACATTCAGCACCCACCCGCTATCAAGGCAGCTGCCTATCATGTCATGCCCTACCTGCACAGGTGTGCTGGCTACTCAAATGATCCAATTAAGGAGGCCATTTAGTCAGCAGCAGCAGAAGTCCTGTGCCTGGACGCTCCAACAGCGGCCAGACACAAGCAGAAGCAGAAGCAGCAGAAGCAGCAGCAGCACCACCTTTTGTTTTTTGGCTGCAGCAGCAGCAAGGCCCACAGGGCTGGCTAGCTGGCTAGCCAGCAAGCAGGTAGCAATGAAAGTAGGAATCTTTCTTTTTAACCCTGTAAGGGGGTGGTGCACTGTACCCGAAGATACTGCCATATCGGGTCAATGCATAGGGCGACGGAAGCAAGCTTCGAAATCGGCCCCCGTTCTCAAAAATCCATTTAATATATGGTCCCCAGATAGGGGACGTATCAGATATTAAACTGATAAGAACAGATACTACACTTGATCTTAGCCAAAAGGCCGAGAAGCGATAACCGTGAAAGGGGCGGGCCCAACAAGGTGCCCTTCATGGGCACTATCACTGCTTGCTGTCAGGGAGGCTGCCAGACAATTTTCCATGCACACTCTGGGCTGGGGGGCAGTCAACCACCAGTACACACAGCAGAACCTAAACCCATACCATTATTGCTAAGCAGCAAGACAGGGGCCCATTGCACTCCCACGGGGCCTTTTTAAATGCAATCCATAACCCGGATTTGCCAGGAACCCTTCTTACTCCTCCTACTTGCATGTGACACTGGGCTTAGGATCTGCATAGGAAACACACACACAAGCACACACCTACCTTTGTTGCCTGCAGATGCCTCCTTGGCTGTCCCCAAACGGTATCAAACCAACACCCACGGGAAGCTGTAAGCATAGAGGACATGCCTGCACCCCATTGGACTTACCTGTGTGGGTTAAACCCGGGTTATTTGACAACCTATGGCGGTGATGGTTCTGCTCAGGCAGAGCAGTGCTGATGCTCCTCATAAAGCTGTCGCTGCTGTGAAGGTTCTAGGTGACATCACAAATCACTATGGTTACATACACAACAAAGCTGGGTTGTTGTTGTTTACACTCTGCAAGGCCTGTGGAAGTGAGTGACATCATAGCACTGTAGTTCTGAGGGTTCTAGATGGATGCAACAATCTCCTGTTGCTTCTATGAAGGCCATAATAGACGACATCACCAAACAGCTCCATAGTCACATACACAGCAAAGGAGAGATGTTGTTTACACCTAGTGATGTCAGTGGTATTGAGTGACATCACAGCACAGTGCTAAAGCTCCTGGGCCTGGACACAGCAGCGGCTGCAATATCTCAACGGAGAATACGTTTATATATATGTGTGTGTGTGCGCGTATATATATATATATATATATATATATATATATATATATATATATTTCTCCGCCGAAATCACTTTTAAACCCATTTCCACCTTTTTTTCCCTTCTCTTCCTCTTACTTTTTTTTCACGTTTTTTTACGTTTTTCTCCTTTTCGCCTCTTTTCTGGGCGTATTATTCTTCTTTTTCTTCTTTTTTTTCGTCTAATGCATACCCCATCAGTGCAGCAATGCTTATTCAATACCGCCAGCAGATGGAGACACTGGGGGATAATTTTCTAAGGATTTATACTGATTTTTCCTGTCTGAATTTGTCGCACAGAAAGTTGCAGGCCAAATATGTGTGACATTTCTGCGACTTTAGCTTCTAGAGCATTTTTACAACATTATACATAGGTGCTGAATACATAAAAAGGGACTGTTCAGCGACAGACAAGTCGCATCGGCTGAAAGTAGGCCAGAATGTCAGTCCATGTTGGAGCAGGTTTAGATACAGTCTAAAGTATAGATCTCAAAGTCTGTGCACAGAATTTAGCAAGGGCCTCGCACCTTCTGATGCATCAGGTAGGTGCACAATAGCATAGCCTAACCCTCTGTACTTTGGTCTATATTGATGCGGGACATAGACAGCCAGCTGATGACCAATCCATTAGTGCAATGGATGGCTGGAAGCATTTGTCTTTGCCTTTGCAATACCACAGAAGCAATGCATGGTCAATGTACAGCAATGACACACCTGTGTGAACAGCCAGGAGACCCCCCCCCCCCCCCATGTTATGTTACATAGTTACATAGTTAGTACGGTCGAAAAAAGACATATGTCCATCAAGTTCAACCAGGGAATTAAGGGGTAGGGGTGTGGCGCGATATTGGGGAAGGGATGAGATTTTATATTTCTTCATAAGCATTAATCTTATTTTGTCAATTAGGAACATTCAGCACCCACCCGCTATCAAGGCAGCTGCCTATCATGTCATCATGTCATGCCCTACCTGCACAGGTGTGCTGGCTACTCAAATGATCCAATTAAGGAGGCCATTTAGTCAGCAGCAGCAGAAGTCCTGTGCCTGGACGCTCCAACAGCGGCCAGACACAAGCAGAAGCAGAAGCAGCAGAAGCAGCAGCAGCACCACCTTTTGTTTTTTGGCTGCAGCAGCAGCAAGGCCCACAGGGCTGGCTAGCTGGCTAGCCAGCAAGCAGGTAGCAATGAAAGTAGGAATCTTTCTTTTTAACCCTGTAAGGGGGTGGTGCACTGTACCCGAAGATACTGCCATATCGGGTCAATGCATAGGGCGACGGAAGCAAGCTTCGAAATCGGCCCCCGTTCTCAAAAATCCATTTAATATATGGTCCCCAGATAGGGGACGTATCAGATATTAAACTGATAAGAACAGATACTACACTTGATCTTAGCCAAAAGGCCGAGAAGCGATAACCGTGAAAGGGGCGGGCCCAACAAGGTGCCCTTCATGGGCACTATCACTGCTTGCTGTCAGGGAGGCTGCCAGACAATTTTCCATGCACACTCTGGGCTGGGGGGCAGTCAACCACCAGTACACACAGCAGAACCTAAACCCATACCATTATTGCTAAGCAGCAAGACAGGGGCCCATTGCACTCCCACGGGGCCTTTTTAAATGCAATCCATAACCCGGATTTGCCAGGAACCCTTCTTACTCCTCCTACTTGCATGTGACACTGGGCTTAGGATCTGCATAGGAAACACACACACAAGCACACACCTACCTTTGTTGCCTGCAGATGCCTCCTTGGCTGTCCCCAAACGGTATCAAACCAACACCCACGGGAAGCTGTAAGCATAGAGGACATGCCTGCACCCCATTGGACTTACCTGTGTGGGTTAAACCCGGGTTATTTGACAACCTATGGCGGTGATGGTTCTGCTCAGGCAGAGCAGTGCTGATGCTCCTCATAAAGCTGTCGCTGCTGTGAAGGTTCTAGGTGACATCACAAATCCCTATGGTTACATACACAACAAAGCTGGGTTGTTGTTGTTTACACTCTGCAAGGCCTGTGGAAGTGAGTGACATCATAGCACTGTAGTTCTGAGGGTTCTAGATGGATGCAACAATCTCCTGTTGCTTCTATGAAGGCCATAATAGACGACATCACCAAACAGCTCCATAGTCACATACACAGCAAAGGAGAGATGTTGTTTACACCTAGTGATGTCAGTGGTATTGAGTGACATCACAGCACAGTGCTAAAGCTCCTGGGCCTGGACACAGCAGCGGCTGCAATATCTCAACGGAGAATACGTTTATATATATGTGTGTGTGTGCGCGTATATATATATATATATATATATATATATATATATATATATATTTCTCCGCCGAAATCACTTTTAAACCCATTTCCACCTTTTTTTCCCTTCTCTTCCTCTTACTTTTTTTTCACGTTTTTTTACGTTTTTCTCCTTTTCGCCTCTTTTCTGGGCGTATTATTCTTCTTTTTCTTCTTTTTTTTCGTCTAATGCATACCCCATCAGTGCAGCAATGCTTATTCAATACCGCCAGCAGATGGAGACACTGGGGGATAATTTTCTAAGGATTTATACTGATTTTTCCTGTCTGAATTTGTCGCACAGAAAGTTGCAGGCCAAATATGTGTGACATTTCTGCGACTTTAGCTTCTAGAGCATTTTTACAACATTATACATAGGTGCTGAATACATAAAAAGCGACTGTTCAGCGACAGACAAGTCGCATCGGCTGAAAGTAGGCCAGAATGTCAGTCCATGTTGGAGCAGGTTTAGATACAGTCTAAAGTATAGATCTCAAAGTCTGTGCACAGAATTTAGCAAGGGCCTCGCACCTTCTGATGCATCAGGTAGGTGCACAATAGCATAGCCTAACCCTCTGTACTTTGGTCTATATTGATGCGGGACATAGACAGCCAGCTGATGACCAATCCATTAGTGCAATGGATGGCTGGAAGCATTTGTCTTTGCCTTTGCAATACCACAGAAGCAATGCATGGTCAATGTACAGCAATGACACACCTGTGTGAACAGCCAGGAGACCCCCCCCCCCCATGTTATGTTACATAGTTACATAGTTAGTACGGTCGAAAAAAGACATATGTCCATCAAGTTCAACCAGGGAATTAAGGGGTAGGGGTGTGGCGCGATATTGGGGAAGGGATGAGATTTTATATTTCTTCATAAGCATTAATCTTATTTTGTCAATTAGGAACATTCAGCACCCACCCGCTATCAAGGCAGCTGCCTATCATGTCATGCCCTACCTGCACAGGTGTGCTGGCTACTCAAATGATCCAATTAAGGAGGCCATTTAGTCAGCAGCAGCAGAAGTCCTGTGCCTGGACGCTCCAACAGCGGCCAGACACAAGCAGAAGCAGAAGCAGCAGAAGCAGCAGCAGCACCACCTTTTGTTTTTTGGCTGCAGCAGCAGCAAGGCCCACAGGGCTGGCTAGCTGGCTAGCCAGCAAGCAGGTAGCAATGAAAGTAGGAATCTTTCTTTTTAACCCTGTAAGGGGGTGGTGCACTGTACCCGAAGATACTGCCATATCGGGTCAATGCATAGGGCGACGGAAACAAGCTTCGAAATCGGCCCCCGTTCTCAAAAATCCATTTAATATATGGTCCCCAGATAGGGGACGTATCAGATATTAAACTGATAAGAACAGATACTACACTTGATCTTAGCCAAAAGGCCGAGAAGCGATAACCGTGAAAGGGGCGGGCCCAACAAGGTGCCCTTCATGGGCACTATCACTGCTTGCTGTCAGGGAGGCTGCCAGACAATTTTCCATGCACACTCTGGGCTGGGGGGCAGTCAACCACCAGTACACACAGCAGAACCTAAACCCATACCATTATTGCTAAGCAGCAAGACAGGGGCCCATTGCACTCCCACGGGGCCTTTTTAAATGCAATCCATAACCCGGATTTGCCAGGAACCCTTCTTACTCCTCCTACTTGCATGTGACACTGGGCTTAGGATCTGCATAGGAAACACACACACAAGCACACACCTACCTTTGTTGCCTGCAGATGCCTCCTTGGCTGTCCCCAAACGGTATCAAACCAACACCCACGGGAAGCTGTAAGCATAGAGGACATGCCTGCACCCCATTGGACTTACCTGTGTGGGTTAAACCCGGGTTATTTGACAACCTATGGCGGTGATGGTTCTGCTCAGGCAGAGCAGTGCTGATGCTCCTCATAAAGCTGTCGCTGCTGTGAAGGTTCTAGGTGACATCACAAATCCCTATGGTTACATACACAACAAAGCTGGGTTGTTGTTGTTTACACTCTGCAAGGCCTGTGGAAGTGAGTGACATCATAGCACTGTAGTTCTGAGGGTTCTAGATGGATGCAACAATCTCCTGTTGCTTCTATGAAGGCCATAATAGACGACATCACCAAACAGCTCCATAGTCACATACACAGCAAAGGAGAGATGTTGTTTACACCTAGTGATGTCAGTGGTATTGAGTGACATCACAGCACAGTGCTAAGGCTCCTGGGCCTGGACACAGCAGCGGCTGCAATATCTCAACGGAGAATACGTTTATATATATGTGTGTGTGTGCGCGTATATATATATATATATATATATATATATATATATATATATATATATTTCTCCGCCGAAATCACTTTTAAACCCATTTCCACCTTTTTTTCCCTTCTCTTCCTCTTACTTTTTTTTCACGTTTTTTTACGTTTTTCTCCTTTTCGCCTCTTTTCTGGGCGTATTATTCTTCTTTTTCTTCTTTTTTTTCGTCTAATGCATACCCCATCAGTGCAGCAATGCTTATTCAATACCGCCAGCAGATGGAGACACTGGGGGATAATTTTCTAAGGATTTATACTGATTTTTCCTGTCTGAATTTGTCGCACAGAAAGTTGCAGGCCAAATATGTGTGACATTTCTGCGACTTTAGCTTCTAGAGCATTTTTACAACATTATACATAGGTGCTGAATACATAAAAAGCGACTGTTCAGCGACAGACAAGTCGCATCGGCTGAAAGTAGGCCAGAATGTCAGTCCATGTTGGAGCAGGTTTAGATACAGTCTAAAGTATAGATCTCAAAGTCTGTGCACAGAATTTAGCAAGGGCCTCGCACCTTCTGATGCATCAGGTAGGTGCACAATAGCATAGCCTAACCCTCTGTACTTTGGTCTATATTGATGCGGGACATAGACAGCCAGCTGATGACCAATCCATTAGTGCAATGGATGGCTGGAAGCATTTGTCTTTGCCTTTGCAATACCACAGAAGCAATGCATGGTCAATGTACAGCAATGACACACCTGTGTGAACAGCCAGGAGACCCCCCCCCCCCCCCATGTTATGTTACATAGTTACATAGTTAGTACGGTCGAAAAAAGACATATGTCCATCAAGTTCAACCAGGGAATTAAGGGGTAGGGGTGTGGCGCGATATTGGGGAAGGGATGAGATTTTATATTTCTTCATAAGCATTAATCTTATTTTGTCAATTAGGAACATTCAGCACCCACCCGCTATCAAGGCAGCTGCCTATCATGTCATGCCCTACCTGCACAGGTGTGCTGGCTACTCAAATGATCCAATTAAGGAGGCCATTTAGTCAGCAGCAGCAGAAGTCCTGTGCCTGGACGCTCCAACAGCAGCCAGACACAAGCAGAAGCAGAAGCAGCAGCAGCACCACCTTTTGTTTTTTGGCTGCAGCAGCAGCAAGGCCCACAGGGCTGGCTAGCTGGCTAGCCAGCAAGCAGGTAGCAATGAAAGTAGGAATCTTTCTTTTTAACCCTGTAAGGGGGTGGTGCACTGTACCCGAAGATACTGCCATATCGGGTCAATGCATAGGGCGACGGAAGCAAGCTTCGAAATCGGCCCCCGTTCTCAAAAATCCATTTAATATATGGTCCCCAGATAGGGGACGTATCAGATATTAAACTGATAAGAACAGATACTACACTTGATCTTAGCCAAAAGGCCGAGAAGCGATAACCGTGAAAGGGGCGGGCCCAACAAGGTGCCCTTCATGGGCACTATCACTGCTTGCTGTCAGGGAGGCTGCCAGACAATTTTCCATGCACACTCTGGGCTGGGGGGCAGTCAACCACCAGTACACACAGCAGAACCTAAACCCATACCATTATTGCTAAGCAGCAAGACAGGGGCCCATTGCACTCCCACGGGGCCTTTTTAAATGCAATCCATAACCCGGATTTGCCAGGAACCCTTCTTACTCCTCCTACTTGCATGTGACACTGGGCTTAGGATCTGCATAGGAAACACACACACAAGCACACACCTACCTTTGTTGCCTGCAGATGCCTCCTTGGCTGTCCCCAAACGGTATCAAACCAACACCCACGGGAAGCTGTAAGCATAGAGGACATGCCTGCACCCCATTGGACTTACCTGTGTGGGTTAAACCCGGGTTATTTGACAACCTATGGCGGTGATGGTTCTGCTCAGGCAGAGCAGTGCTGATGCTCCTCATAAAGCTGTCGCTGCTGTGAAGGTTCTAGGTGACATCACAAATCCCTATGGTTACATACACAACAAAGCTGGGTTGTTGTTGTTTACACTCTGCAAGGCCTGTGGAAGTGAGTGACATCATAGCACTGTAGTTCTGAGGGTTCTAGATGGATGCAACAATCTCCTGTTGCTTCTATGAAGGCCATAATAGACGACATCACCAAACAGCTCCATAGTCACATACACAGCAAAGGAGAGATGTTGTTTACACCTAGTGATGTCAGTGGTATTGAGTGACATCACAGCACAGTGCTAAGGCTCCTGGGCCTGGACACAGCAGCGGCTGCAATATCTCAACGGAGAATACGTTTATATATATGTGTGTGTGTGCGCGTATATATATATATATATATATATATATATATATATATATATATATTTCTCCGCCGAAATCACTTTTAAACCCATTTCCACCTTTTTTTCCCTTCTCTTCCTCTTACTTTTTTTTCACGTTTTTTTACGTTTTTCTCCTTTTCGCCTCTTTTCTGGGCGTATTATTCTTCTTTTTCTTCTTTTTTTTCGTCTAATGCATACCCCATCAGTGCAGCAATGCTTATTCAATACCGCCAGCAGATGGAGACACTGGGGGATAATTTTCTAAGGATTTATACTGATTTTTCCTGTCTGAATTTGTCGCACAGAAAGTTGCAGGCCAAATATGTGTGACATTTCTGCGACTTTAGCTTCTAGAGCATTTTTACAACATTATACATAGGTGCTGAATACATAAAAAGCGACTGTTCAGCGACAGACAAGTCGCATCGGCTGAAAGTAGGCCAGAATGTCAGTCCATGTTGGAGCAGGTTTAGATACAGTCTAAAGTATAGATCTCAAAGTCTGTGCACAGAATTTAGCAAGGGCCTCGCACCTTCTGATGCATCAGGTAGGTGCACAATAGCATAGCCTAACCCTCTGTACTTTGGTCTATATTGATGTGGGACATAGACAGCCAGCTGATGACCAATCCATTAGTGCAATGGATGGCTGGAAGCATTTGTCTTTGCCTTTGCAATACCACAGAAGCAATGCATGGTCAATGTACAGCAATGACACACCTGTGTGAACAGCCAGGAGACCCCCCCCCCCCCATGTTATGTTACATAGTTACATAGTTAGTACGGTCGAAAAAAGACATATGTCCATCAAGTTCAACCAGGGAATTAAGGGGTAGGGGTGTGGCGCGATATTGGGGAAGGGATGAGATTTTATATTTCTTCATAAGCATTAATCTTATTTTGTCAATTAGGAACATTCAGCACCCACCCGCTATCAAGGCAGCTGCCTATCATGTCATGCCCTACCTGCACAGGTGTGCTGGCTACTCAAATGATCCAATTAAGGAGGCCATTTAGTCAGCAGCAGCAGAAGTCCTGTGCCTGGACGCTCCAACAGCGGCCAGACACAAACAGAAGCAGAAGCAGCAGAAGCAGCAGCAGCACCACCTTTTGTTTTTTGGCTGCAGCAGCAGCAAGGCCCACAGGGCTGGCTAGCTGGCTAGCCAGCAAGCAGGTAGCAATGAAAGTAGGAATCTTTCTTTTTAACCCTGTAAGGGGGTGGTGCACTGTACCCGAAGATACTGCCATATCGGGTCAATGCATAGGGCGACGGAAGCAAGCTTCGAAATCGGCCCCCGTTCTCAAAAATCCATTTAATATATGGTCCCCAGATAGGGGACGTATCAGATATTAAACTGATAAGAACAGATACTACACTTGATCTTAGCCAAAAGGCCGAGAAGCGATAACCGTGAAAGGGGCGGGCCCAACAAGGTGCCCTTCATGGGCACTATCACTGCTTGCTGTCAGGGAGGCTGCCAGACAATTTTCCATGCACACTCTGGGCTGGGGGGCAGTCAACCACCAGTACACACAGCAGAACCTAAACCCATACCATTATTGCTAAGCAGCAAGACAGGGGCCCATTGCACTCCCACGGGGCCTTTTTAAATGCAATCCATAACCCGGATTTGCCAGGAACCCTTCTTACTCCTCCTACTTGCATGTGACACTGGGCTTAGGATCTGCATAGGAAACACACACACAAGCACACACCTACCTTTGTTGCCTGCAGATGCCTCCTTGGCTGTCCCCAAACGGTATCAAACCAACACCCACGGGAAGCTGTAAGCATAGAGGACATGCCTGCACCCCATTGGACTTACCTGTGTGGGTTAAACCCGGGTTATTTGACAACCTATGGCGGTGATGGTTCTGCTCAGGCAGAGCAGTGCTGATGCTCCTCATAAAGCTGTCGCTGCTGTGAAGGTTCTAGGTGACATCACAAATCCCTATGGTTACATACACAACAAAGCTGGGTTGTTGTTGTTTACACTCTGCAAGGCCTGTGGAAGTGAGTGACATCATAGCACTGTAGTTCTGAGGGTTCTAGATGGATGCAACAATCTCCTGTTGCTTCTATGAAGGCCATAATAGACGACATCACCAAACAGCTCCATAGTCACATACACAGCAAAGGAGAGATGTTGTTTACACCTAGTGATGTCAGTGGTATTGAGTGACATCACAGCACAGTGCTAAGGCTCCTGGGCCTGGACACAGCAGCGGCTGCAATATCTCAACGGAGAATACGTTTATATATATGTGTGTGTGTGCGCGTATATATATATATATATATATATATATATATATATATATATATATTTCTCCGCCGAAATCACTTTTAAACCCATTTCCACCTTTTTTTCCCTTCTCTTCCTCTTACTTTTTTTTCACGTTTTTTTACGTTTTTCTCCTTTTCGCCTCTTTTCTGGGCGTATTATTCTTCTTTTTCTTCTTTTTTTTCGTCTAATGCATACCCCATCAGTGCAGCAATGCTTATTCAATACCGCCAGCAGATGGAGACACTGGGGGATAATTTTCTAAGGATTTATACTGATTTTTCCTGTCTGAATTTGTCGCACAGAAAGTTGCAGGCCAAATATGTGTGACATTTCTGCGACTTTAGCTTCTAGAGCATTTTTACAACATTATACATAGGTGCTGAATACATAAAAAGCGACTGTTCAGCGACAGACAAGTCGCATCGGCTGAAAGTAGGCCAGAATGTCAGTCCATGTTGGAGCAGGTTTAGATACAGTCTAAAGTATAGATCTCAAAGTCTGTGCACAGAATTTAGCAAGGGCCTCGCACCTTCTGATGCATCAGGTAGGTGCACAATAGCATAGCCTAACCCTCTGTATTTTGGTCTATATTGATGCGGGACATAGACAGCCAGCTGATGACCAATCCATTAGTGCAATGGATGGCTGGAAGCATTTGTCTTTGCCTTTGCAATACCACAGAAGCAATGCATGGTCAATGTACAGCAATGACACACCTGTGTGAACAGCCAGGAGACCCCCCCCCCCACGTTATGTTACATAGTTACATAGTTAGTACGGTCGAAAAAAGACATATGTCCATCAAGTTCAACCAGGGAATTAAGGGGTAGGGGTGTGGCGCGATATTGGGGAAGGGATGAGATTTTATATTTCTTCATAAGCATTAATCTTATTTTGTCAATTAGGAACATTCAGCACCCACCCGCTATCAAGGCAGCTGCCTATCATGTCATGCCCTACCTGCACAGGTGTGCTGGCTACTCAAATGATCCAATTAAGGAGGCCATTTAGTCAGCAGCAGCAGAAGTCCTGTGCCTGGACGCTCCAACAGCGGCCAGACACAAGCAGAAGCAGCAGAAGCAGCAGCAGCACCACCTTTTGTTTTTTGGCTGCAGCAGCAGCAAGGCCCACAGGGCTGGCTAGCTGGCTAGCCAGCAAGCAGGTAGCAATGAAAGTAGGAATCTTTCTTTTTAACCCTGTAAGGGGGTGGTGCACTGTACCCGAAGATACTGCCATATCGGGTCAATGCATAGGGCGACGGAAGCAAGCTTCGAAATCGGCCCCCGTTCTCAAAAATCCATTTAATATATGGTCCCCAGATAGGGGACGTATCAGATATTAAACTGATAAGAACAGATACTACACTTGATCTTAGCCAAAAGGCCGATAAGCGATAACCGTGAAAGGGGCGGGCCCAACAAGGTGCCCTTCATGGGCACTATCACTGCTTGCTGTCAGGGAGGCTGCCAGACAATTTTCCATGCACACTCTGGGCTGGGGGGCAGTCAACCACCAGTACACACAGCAGAACCTAAACCCATACCATTATTGCTAAGCAGCAAGACAGGGGCCCATTGCACTCCCACGGGGCCTTTTTAAATGCAATCCATAACCCGGATTTGCCAGGAACCCTTCTTACTCCTCCTACTTGCATGTGACACTGGGCTTAGGATCTGCATAGGAAACACACACACAAGCACACACCTACCTTTGTTGCCTGCAGATGCCTCCTTGGCTGTCCCCAAACGGTATCAAACCAACACCCACGGGAAACTGTAAGCATAGAGGACATGCCTGCACCCCATTGGACTTACCTGTGTGGGTTAAACCCGGGTTATTTGACAACCTATGGCGGTGATGGTTCTGCTCAGGCAGAGCAGTGCTGATGCTCCTCATAAAGCTGTCGCTGCTGTGAAGGTTCTAGGTGACATCACAAATCCCTATGGTTACATACACAACAAAGCTGGGTTGTTGTTGTTTACACTCTGCAAGGCCTGTGGAAGTGAGTGACATCATAGCACTGTAGTTCTGAGGGTTCTAGATGGATGCAACAATCTCCTGTTGCTTCTATGAAGGCCATAATAGACGACATCACCAAACAGCTCCATAGTCACATACACAGCAAAGGAGAGATGTTGTTTACACCTAGTGATGTCAGTGGTATTGAGTGACATCACAGCACAGTGCTAAGGCTCCTGGGCCTGGACACAGCAGCGGCTGCAATATCTCAACGGAGAATACGTTTATATATATGTGTGTGTGTGCGCGTATATCTATATATATATATATATATATATATATATATATATATATATATATATTTCTCCGCCGAAATCACTTTTAAACCCATTTCCACCTTTTTTTCCCTTCTCTTCCTCTTACTTTTTTTTCACGTTTTTTTACGTTTTTCTCCTTTTCGCCTCTTTTCTGGGCGTATTATTCTTCTTTTTCTTCTTTTTTTTCGTCTAATGCATACCCCATCAGTGCAGCAATGCTTATTCAATACCGCCAGCAGATGGAGACACTGGGGGATAATTTTCTAAGGATTTATACTGATTTTTCCTGTCTGAATTTGTCGCACAGAAAGTTGCAGGCCAAATATGTGTGACATTTCTGCGACTTTAGCTTCTAGAGCATTTTTACAACATTATACATAGGTGCTGAATACATAAAAAGCGACTGTTCAGCGACAGACAAGTCGCATCGGCTGAAAGTAGGCCAGAATGTCAGTCCATGTTGGAGCAGGTTTAGATACAGTCTAAAGTATAGATCTCAAAGTCTGTGCACAGAATTTAGCAAGGGCCTCGCACCTTCTGATGCATCAGGTAGGTGCACAATAGCATAGCCTAACCCTCTGTACTTTGGTCTATATTGATGCGGGACATAGACAGCCAGCTGATGACCAATCCATTAGTGCAATGGATGGCTGGAAGCATTTGTCTTTGCCTTTGCAATACCACAGAAGCAATGCATGGTCAATGTACAGCAATGACACACCTGTGTGAACAGCCAGGAGACCCCCCCCCCCATGTTATGTTACATAGTTACATAGTTAGTATGGTCGAAAAAAGACATATGTCCATCAAGTTCAACCAGGGAATTAAGGGGTAGGGGTGTGGCGCGATATTGGGGAAGGGATGAGATTTTATATTTCTTCATAAGCATTAATCTTATTTTGTCAATTAGGAACATTCAGCACCCACCCGCTATCAAGGCAGCTGCCTATCATGTCATGCCCTACCTGCACAGGTGTGCTGGCTACTCAAATGATCCAATTAAGGAGGCAATTTAGTCAGCAGCAGCAGAAGTCCTGTGCCTGGACGCTCCAACAGCGGCCAGACACAAGCAGAAGCAGAAGCAGCAGAAGCAGCAGCAGCACCACCTTTTGTTTTTTGGCTGCAGCAGCAGCAAGGCCCACAGGGCTGGCTAGCTGGCTAGCCAGCAAGCAGGTAGCAATGAAAGTAGGAATCTTTCTTTTTAACCCTGTAAGGGGGTGGTGCACTGTACCCGAAGATACTGCCATATCGGGTCAATGCATAGGGCGACGGAAGCAAGCTTCGAAATCGGCCCCCGTTCTCAAAAATCCATTTAATATATGGTCCCCAGATAGGGGACGTATCAGATATTAAACTGATAAGAACAGATACTACACTTGATCTTAGCCAAAAGGCCGAGAAGCGATAACCGTGAAAGGGGCGGGCCCAACAAGGTGCCCTTCATGGGCACTATCACTGCTTGCTGTCAGGGAGGCTGCCAGACAATTTTCCATGCACACTCTGGGCTGGGGGGCAGTCAACCACCAGTACACACAGCAGAACCTAAACCCATACCATTATTGCTAAGCAGCAAGACAGGGGCCCATTGCACTCCCACGGGGCCTTTTTAAATGCAATCCATAACCCGGATTTGCCAGGAACCCTTCTTACTCCTCCTACTTGCATGTGACACTGGGCTTAGGATCTGCATAGGAAACACACACACAAGCACACACCTACCTTTGTTGCCTGCAGATGCCTCCTTGGCTGTCCCCAAACGGTATCAAACCAACACCCACGGGAAGCTGTAAGCATAGAGGACATGCCTGCACCCCATTGGACTTACCTGTGTGGGTTAAACCCGGGTTATTTGACAACCTATGGCGGTGATGGTTCTGCTCAGGCAGAGCAGTGCTGATGCTCCTCATAAAGCTGTCGCTGCTGTGAAGGTTCTAGGTGACATCACAAATCCCTATGGTTACATACACAACAAAGCTGGGTTGTTGTTGTTTACACTCTGCAAGGCCTGTGGAAGTGAGTGACATCATAGCACTGTAGTTCTGAGGGTTCTAGATGGATGCAACAATCTCCTGTTGCTTCTATGAAGGCCATAATAGACGACATCACCAAACAGCTCCATAGTCACATACACAGCAAAGGAGAGATGTTGTTTACACCTAGTGATGTCAGTGGTATTGAGTGACATCACAGCACAGTGCTAAGGCTCCTGGGCCTGGACACAGCAGCGGCTGCAATATCTCAACGGAGAATACGTTTATATATATGTGTGTGTGTGCGCGTATATCTATATATATATATATATATATATATATATATATATATATATATATATATTTCTCCGCCGAAATCACTTTTAAACCCATTTCCACCTTTTTTTCCCTTCTCTTCCTCTTACTTTTTTTTCACGTTTTTTTACGTTTTTCTCCTTTTCGCCTCTTTTCTGGGCGTATTATTCTTCTTTTTCTTCTTTTTTTTCGTCTAATGCATACCCCATCAGTGCAGCAATGCTTATTCAATACCGCCAGCAGATGGAGACACTGGGGGATAATTTTCTAAGGATTTATACTGATTTTTCCTGTCTGAATTTGTCGCACAGAAAGTTGCAGGCCAAATATGTGTGACATTTCTGCGACTTTAGCTTCTAGAGCATTTTTACAACATTATACATAGGTGCTGAATACATAAAAAGCGACTGTTCAGCGACAGACAAGTCGCATCGGCTGAAAGTAGGCCAGAATGTCAGTCCATGTTGGAGCAGGTTTAGATACAGTCTAAAGTATAGATCTCAAAGTCTGTGCACAGAATTTAGCAAGGGCCTCGCACCTTCTGATGCATCAGGTAGGTGCACAATAGCATAGCCTAACCCTCTGTACTTTGGTCTATATTGATGCGGGACATAGACAGCCAGCTGATGACCAATCCATTAGTGCAATGGATGGCTGGAAGCATTTGTCTTTGCCTTTGCAATACCACAGAAGCAATGCATGGTCAATGTACAGCAATGACACACCTGTGTGAACAGCCAGGAGACCCCCCCCCCCATGTTATGTTACATAGTTACATAGTTAGTACGGTCGAAAAAAGACATATGTCCATCAAGTTCAACCAGGGAATTAAGGGGTAGGGGTGTGGCGCGATATTGGGGAAGGGATGAGATTTTATATTTCTTCATAAGCATTAATCTTATTTTGTCAATTAGGAACATTCAGCACCCACCCGCTATCAAGGCAGCTGCCTATCATGTCATGCCCTACCTGCACAGGTGTGCTGGCTACTCAAATGATCCAATTAAGGAGGCAATTTAGTCAGCAGCAGCAGAAGTCCTGTGCCTGGACGCTCCAACAGCGGCCAGACACAAGCAGAAGCAGAAGCAGCAGAAGCAGCAGCAGCACCACCTTTTGTTTTTTGGCTGCAGCAGCAGCAAGGCCCACAGGGCTGGCTAGCTGGCTAGCCAGCAAGCAGGTAGCAATGAAAGTAGGAATCTTTCTTTTTAACCCTGTAAGGGGGTGGTGCACTGTACCCGAAGATACTGCCATATCGGGTCAATGCATAGGGCGACGGAAGCAAGCTTCGAAATCGGCCCCCGTTCTCAAAAATCCATTTAATATATGGTCCCCAGATAGGGGACGTATCAGATATTAAACTGATAAGAACAGATACTACACTTGATCTTAGCCAAAAGGCCGAGAAGCGATAACCGTGAAAGGGGCGGGCCCAACAAGGTGCCCTTCATGGGCACTATCACTGCTTGCTGTCAGGGAGGCTGCCAGACAATTTTCCATGCACACTCTGGGCTGGGGGGCAGTCAACCACCAGTACACACAGCAGAACCTAAACCCATACCATTATTGCTAAGCAGCAAGACAGGGGCCCATTGCACTCCCACGGGGCCTTTTTAAATGCAATCCATAACCCGGATTTGCCAGGAACCCTTCTTACTCCTCCTACTTGCATGTGACACTGGGCTTAGGATCTGCATAGGAAACACACACACAAGCACACACCTACCTTTGTTGCCTGCAGATGCCTCCTTGGCTGTCCCCAAACGGTATCAAACCAACACCCACGGGAAGCTGTAAGCATAGAGGACATGCCTGCACCCCATTGGACTTACCTGTGTGGGTTAAACCCGGGTTATTTGACAACCTATGGCGGTGATGGTTCTGCTCAGGCAGAGCAGTGCTGATGCTCCTCATAAAGCTGTCGCTGCTGTGAAGGTTCTAGGTGACATCACAAATCCCTATGGTTACATACACAACAAAGCTGGGTTGTTGTTGTTTACACTCTGCAAGGCCTGTGGAAGTGAGTGACATCATAGCACTGTAGTTCTGAGGGTTCTAGATGGATGCAACAATCTCCTGTTGCTTCTATGAAGGCCATAATAGACGACATCACCAAACAGCTCCATAGTCACATACACAGCAAAGGAGAGATGTTGTTTACACCTAGTGATGTCAGTGGTATTGAGTGACATCACAGCACAGTGCTAAGGCTCCTGGGCCTGGACACAGCAGCGGCTGCAATATCTCAACGGAGAATACGTTTATATATGTGTGTGTGTGCGCGTATATATATATATATATATATATATATATATATATATATATATATATATATTTCTCCGCCGAAATCACTTTTAAACCCATTTCCACCTTTTTTTCCCTTCTCTTCCTCTTACTTTTTTTTCACGTTTTTTTACGTTTTTCTCCTTTTCGCCTCTTTTCTGGGCGTATTATTCTTCTTTTTCTTCTTTTTTTCGTCTAATGCATACCCCATCAGTGCAGCAATGCTTATTCAATACCGCCAGCAGATGGAGACACTGGGGGATAATTTTCTAAGGATTTATACTGATTTTTCCTGTCTGAATTTGTCGCACAGAAAGTTGCAGGCCAAATATGTGTGACATTTCTGCGACTTTAGCTTCTAGAGCATTTTTACAACATTATACATAGGTGCTGAATACATAAAAAGCGACTGTTCAGCGACAGACAAGTCGCATCGGCTGAAAGTAGGCCAGAATGTCAGTCCATGTTGGAGCAGGTTTAGATACAGTCTAAAGTATAGATCTCAAAGTCTGTGCACAGAATTTAGCAAGGGCCTCGCACCTTCTGATGCATCAGGTAGGTGCACAATAGCATAGCCTAACCCTCTGTACTTTGGTCTATATTGATGCGGGACATAGACAGCCAGCTGATGACCAATCCATTAGTGCAATGGATGGCTGGAAGCATTTGTCTTTGCCTTTGCAATACCACAGAAGCAATGCATGGTCAATGTACAGCAATGACACACCTGTGTGAACAGCCAGGAGACCCCCCCCCCCCCCCATGTTATGTTACATAGTTACATAGTTAGTACGGTCGAAAAAAGACATATGTCCATCAAGTTCAACCAGGGAATTAAGGGGTAGGGGTGTGGCGCGATATTGGGGAAGGGATGAGATTTTATATTTCTTCATAAGCATTAATCTTATTTTGTCAATTAGGAACATTCAGCACCCACCCGCTATCAAGGCAGCTGCCTATCATGTCATGCCCTACCTGCACAGGTGTGCTGGCTACTCAAATGATCCAATTAAGGAGGCCATTTAGTCAGCAGCAGCAGAAGTCCTGTGCCTGGACGCTCCAACAGCGGCCAGACACAAGCAGAAGCAGAAGCAGCAGAAGCAGCAGCAGCACCACCTTTTGTTTTTTGGCTGCAGCAGCAGCAAGGCCCACAGGGCTGGCTAGCTGGCTAGCCAGCAAGCAGGTAGCAATGAAAGTAGGAATCTTTCTTTTTAACCCTGTAAGGGGGTGGTGCACTGTACCCGAAGATACTGCCATATCGGGTCAATGCATAGGGCGACGGAAGCAAGCTTCGAAATCGGCCCCCGTTCTCAAAAATCCATTTAATATATGGTCCCCAGATAGGGGACGTATCAGATATTAAACTGATAAGAACAGATACTACACTTGATCTTAGCCAAAAGGCCGAGAAGCGATAACCGTGAAAGGGGCGGGCCCAACAAGGTGCCCTTCATGGGCACTATCACTGCTTGCTGTCAGGGAGGCTGCCAGACAATTTTCCATGCACACTCTGGGCTGGGGGGCAGTCAACCACCAGTACACACAGCAGAACCTAAACCCATACCATTATTGCTAAGCAGCAAGACAGGGGCCCATTGCACTCCCACGGGGCCTTTTTAAATGCAATCCATAACCCGGATTTGCCAGGAACCCTTCTTACTCCTCCTACTTGCATGTGACACTGGGCTTAGGATCTGCATAGGAAACACACACACAAGCACACACCTACCTTTGTTGCCTGCAGATGCCTCCTTGGCTGTCCCCAAACGGTATCAAACCAACACCCACGGGAAGCTGTAAGCATAGAGGACATGCCTGCACCCCATTGGACTTACCTGTGTGGGTTAAACCCGGGTTATTTGACAACCTATGGCGGTGATGGTTCTGCTCAGGCAGAGCAGTGCTGATGCTCCTCATAAAGCTGTCGCTGCTGTGAAGGTTCTAGGTGACATCACAAATCCCTATGGTTACATACACAACAAAGCTGGGTTGTTGTTGTTTACACTCTGCAAGGCCTGTGGAAGTGAGTGACATCATAGCACTGTAGTTCTGAGGGTTCTAGATGGATGCAACAATCTCCTGTTGCTTCTATGAAGGCCATAATAGACGACATCACCAAACAGCTCCATAGTCACATACACAGCAAAGGAGAGATGTTGTTTACACCTAGTGATGTCAGTGGTATTGAGTGACATCACAGCACAGTGCTAAGGCTCCTGGGCCTGGACACAGCAGCGGCTGCAATATCTCAACGGAGAATACGTTTATATATATGTGTGTGTGTGCGCGTATATATATATATATATATATATATATATATATATATATATATATATTTCTCCGCCGAAATCACTTTTAAACCCATTTCCACCTTTTTTTCCCTTCTCTTCCTCTTACTTTTTTTTCACGTTTTTTTACGTTTTTCTCCTTTTCGCCTCTTTTCTGGGCGTATTATTCTTCTTTTTCTTCTTTTTTTTCGTCTAATGCATACCCCATCAGTGCAGCAATGCTTATTCAATACCGCCAGCAGATGGAGACACTGGGGGATAATTTTCTAAGGATTTATACTGATTTTTCCTGTCTGAATTTGTCGCACAGAAAGTTGCAGGCCAAATATGTGTGACATTTCTGCGACTTTAGCTTCTAGAGCATTTTTACAACATTATACATAGGTGCTGAATACATAAAAAGCGACTGTTCAGCGACAGACAAGTCGCATCGGCTGAAAGTAGGCCAGAATGTCAGTCCATGTTGGAGCAGGTTTAGATACAGTCTAAAGTATAGATCTCAAAGTCTGTGCACAGAATTTAGCAAGGGCCTCGCACCTTCTGATGCATCAGGTAGGTGCACAATAGCATAGCCTAACCCTCTGTACTTTGGTCTATATTGATGCGGGACATAGACAGCCAGCTGATGACCAATCCATTAGTGCAATGGATGGCTGGAAGCATTTGTCTTTGCCTTTGCAATACCACAGAAGCAATGCATGGTCAATGTACAGCAATGACACACCTGTGTGAACAGCCAGGAGACCCCCCCCCCCCCCCCCATGTTATGTTACATAGTTACATAGTTAGTACGGTCGAAAAAAGACATATGTCCATCAAGTTCAACCAGGGAATTAAGGGGTAGGGGTGTGGCGCGATATTGGGGAAGGGATGAGATTTTATATTTCTTCATAAGCATTAATCTTATTTTGTCAATTAGGAACATTCAGCACCCACCCGCTATCAAGGCAGCTGCCTATCATGTCATGCCCTACCTGCACAGGTGTGCTGGCTACTCAAATGATCCAATTAAGGAGGCCATTTAGTCAGCAGCAGCAGAAGTCCTGTGCCTGGACGCTCCAACAGCGGCCAGACACAAGCAGAAGCAGAAGCAGCAGAAGCAGCAGCAGCACCACCTTTTGTTTTTTGGCTGCAGCAGCAGCAAGGCCCACAGGGCTGGCTAGCTGGCTAGCCAGCAAGCAGGTAGCAATGAAAGTAGGAATCTTTCTTTTTAACCCTGTAAGGGGGTGGTGCACTGTACCCGAAGATACTGCCATATCGGGTCAATGCATAGGGCGACGGAAGCAAGCTTCGAAATCGGCCCCCGTTCTCAAAAATCCATTTAATATATGGTCCCCAGATAGGGGACGTATCAGATATTAAACTGATAAGAACAGATACTACACTTGATCTTAGCCAAAAGGCCGAGAAGCGATAACCGTGAAAGGGGCGGGCCCAACAAGGTGCCCTTCATGGGCACTATCACTGCTTGCTGTCAGGGAGGCTGCCAGACAATTTTCCATGCACACTCTGGGCTGGGGGGCAGTCAACCACCAGTACACACAGCAGAACCTAAACCCATACCATTATTGCTAAGCAGCAAGACAGGGGCCCATTGCACTCCCACGGGGCCTTTTTAAATGCAATCCATAACCCGGATTTGCCAGGAACCCTTCTTACTCCTCCTACTTGCATGTGACACTGGGCTTAGGATCTGCATAGGAAACACACACACAAGCACACACCTACCTTTGTTGCCTGCAGATGCCTCCTTGGCTGTCCCCAAACGGTATCAAACCAACACCCACGGGAAGCTGTAAGCATAGAGGACATGCCTGCACCCCATTGGACTTACCTGTGTGGGTTAAACCCGGGTTATTTGACAACCTATGGCGGTGATGGTTCTGCTCAGGCAGAGCAGTGCTGATGCTCCTCATAAAGCTGTCGCTGCTGTGAAGGTTCTAGGTGACATCACAAATCCCTATGGTTACATACACAACAAAGCTGGGTTGTTGTTGTTTACACTCTGCAAGGCCTGTGGAAGTGAGTGACATCATAGGACTGTAGTTCTGAGGGTTCTAGATGGATGCAACAATCTCCTGTTGCTTCTATGAAGGCCATAATAGACGACATCACCAAACAGCTCCATAGTCACATACACAGCAAAGGAGAGATGTTGTTTACACCTAGTGATGTCAGTGGTATTGAGTGACATCACAGCACAGTGCTAAGGCTCCTGGGCCTGGACACAGCAGCGGCTGCAATATCTCAACGGAGAATACGTTTATATATATGTGTGTGTGTGCGCGTATATATATATATATATATATATATATATATATATATATTTCTCCGCCGAAATCACTTTTAAACCCATTTCCACCTTTTTTTCCCTTCTCTTCCTCTTACTTTTTTTTCACATTTTTTTACGTTTTTCTCCTTTTCGCCTCTTTTCTGGGCGTATTATTCTTCTTTTTCTTCTTTTTTTTCGTCTAATGCATACCCCATCAGTGCAGCAATGCTTATTCAATACCGCCAGCAGATGGAGACACTGGGGGATAATTTTCTAAGGATTTATACTGATTTTTCCTGTCTGAATTTGTCGCACAGAAAGTTGCAGGCCAAATATGTGTGACATTTCTGCGACTTTAGCTTCTAGAGCATTTTTACAACATTATACATAGGTGCTGAATACATAAAAAGCGACTGTTCAGCGACAGACAAGTCGCATCGGCTGAAAGTAGGCCAGAATGTCAGTCCATGTTGGAGCAGGTTTAGATACAGTCTAAAGTATAGATCTCAAAGTCTGTGCACAGAATTTAGCAAGGGCCTCGCACCTTCTGATGCATCAGGTAGGTGCACAATAGCATAGCCTAACCCTCTGTACTTTGGTCTATATTGATGCGGGACATAGACAGCCAGCTGATGACCAATCCATTAGTGCAATGGATGGCTGGAAGCATTTGTCTTTGCCTTTGCAATACCACAGAAGCAATGCATGGTCAATGTACAGCAATGACACATCTGTGTGAACAGCCAGGAGACCCCCCCCCCCCCCCCCCCATGTTATGTTACATAGTTACATAGTTAGTACGGTCGAAAAAAGACATATGTCCATCAAGTTCAACCAGGGAATTAAGGGGTAGGGGTGTGGCGCGATATTGGGGAAGGGATGAGATTTTATATTTCTTCATAAGCATTAATCTTATTTTGTCAATTAGGAACATTCAGCACCCACCCGCTATCAAGGCAGCTGCCTATCATGTCATGCCCTACCTGCACAGGTGTGCTGGCTACTCAAATGATCCAATTAAGGAGGCCATTTAGTCAGCAGCAGCAGAAGTCCTGTGCCTGGACGCTCCAACAGCGGCCAGACACAAGCAGAAGCAGAAGCAGCAGAAGCAGCAGCAGCACCACCTTTTGTTTTTTGGCTGCAGCAGCAGCAAGGCCCACAGGGCTGGCTAGCTGGCTAGCCAGCAAGCAGGTAGCAATGAAAGTAGGAATCTTTCTTTTTAACCCTGTAAGGGGGTGGTGCACTGTACCCGAAGATACTGCCATATCGGGTCAATGCATAGGGCGACGGAAGCAAGCTTCGAAATCGGCCCCCGTTCTCAAAAATCCATTTAATATATGGTCCCCAGATAGGGGACGTATCAGATATTAAACTGATAAGAACAGATACTACACTTGATCTTAGCCAAAAGGCCGAGAAGCGATAACCGTGAAAGGGGCGGGCCCAACAAGGTGCCCTTCATGGGCACTATCACTGCTTGCTGTCAGGGAGGCTGCCAGACAATTTTCCATGCACACTCTGGGCTGGGGGGCAGTCAACCACCAGTACACACAGCAGAACCTAAACCCATACCATTATTGCTAAGCAGCAAGACAGGGGCCCATTGCACTCCCACGGGGCCTCTTTAAATGCAATCCATAACCCGGATTTGCCAGGAACCCTTCTTACTCCTCCTACTTGCATGTGACACTGGGCTTAGGATCTGCATAGGAAACACACACACAAGCACACACCTACCTTTGTTGCCTGCAGATGCCTCCTTGGCTGTCCCCAAACGGTATCAAACCAACACCCACGGGAAGCTGTAAGCATAGAGGACATGCCTGCACCCCATTGGACTTACCTGTGTGGGTTAAACCCGGGTTATTTGACAACCTATGGCGGTGATGGTTCTGCTCAGGCAGAGCAGTGCTGATGCTCCTCATAAAGCTGTCGCTGCTGTGAAGGTTCTAGGTGACATCACAAATCCCTATGGTTACATACACAACAAAGCTGGGTTGTTGTTGTTTACACTCTGCAAGGCCTGTGGAAGTGAGTGACATCATAGCACTGTAGTTCTGAGGGTTCTAGATGGATGCAACAATCTCCTGTTGCTTCTATGAAGGCCATAATAGACGACATCACCAAACAGCTCCATAGTCACATACACAGCAAAGGAGAGATGTTGTTTACACCTAGTGATGTCAGTGGTATTGAGTGACATCACAGCACAGTGCTAAGGCTCCTGGGCCTGGACACAGCAGCGGCTGCAATATCTCAACGGAGAATACGTTTATATATATGTGTGTGTGTGCGCGTATATATATATATATATATATATATATATATATATATATATATTTCTCCGCCGAAATCACTTTTAAACCCATTTCCACCTTTTTTTCCCTTCTCTTCCTCTTACTTTTTTTTCACATTTTTTTACGTTTTTCTCCTTTTCGCCTCTTTTCTGGGCGTATTATTCTTCTTTTTCTTCTTTTTTTTCGTCTAATGCATACCCCATCAGTGCAGCAATGCTTATTCAATACCGCCAGCAGATGGAGACACTGGGGGATAATTTTCTAAGGATTTATACTGATTTTTCCTGTCTGAATTTGTCGCACAGAAAGTTGCAGGCCAAATATGTGTGACATTTCTGCGACTTTAGCTTCTAGAGCATTTTTACAACATTATACATAGGTGCTGAATACATAAAAAGCGACTGTTCAGCAACAGACAAGTCGCATCGGCTGAAAGTAGGCCAGAATGTCAGTCCATGTTGGAGCAGGTTTAGATACAGTCTAAAGTATAGATCTCAAAGTCTGTGCACAGAATTTAGCAAGGGCCTCGCACCTTCTGATGCATCAGGTAGGTGCACAATAGCATAGCCTAACCCTCTGTACTTTGGTCTATATTGATGCGGGACATAGACAGCCAGCTGATGACCAATCCATTAGTGCAATGGATGGCTGGAAGCATTTGTCTTTGCCTTTGCAATACCACAGAAGCAATGCATGGTCAATGTACAGCAATGACACATCTGTGTGAACAGCCAGGAGACCCCCCCCCCCCCCCCCATGTTATGTTACATAGTTACATAGTTAGTACGGTCGAAAAAAGACATATGTCCATCAAGTTCAACCAGGGAATTAAGGGGTAGGGGTGTGGCGCGATATTGGGGAAGGGATGAGATTTTATATTTCTTCATAAGCATTAATCTTATTTTGTCAATTAGGAACATTCAGCACCCACCCGCTATCAAGGCAGCTGCCTATCATGTCATGCCCTACCTGCACAGGTGTGCTGGCTACTCAAATGATCCAATTAAGGAGGCCATTTAGTCAGCAGCAGCAGAAGTCCTGTGCCTGGACGCTCCAACAGCGGCCAGACACAAGCAGAAGCAGAAGCAGCAGAAGCAGCAGCAGCACCACCTTTTGTTTTTTGGCTGCAGCAGCAGCAAGGCCCACAGGGCTGGCTAGCTGGCTAGCCAGCAAGCAGGTAGCAATGAAAGTAGGAATCTTTCTTTTTAACCCTGTAAGGGGGTGGTGCACTGTACCCGAAGATACTGCCATATCGGGTCAATGCATAGGGCGACGGAAGCAAGCTTCGAAATCGGCCCCCGTTCTCAAAAATCCATTTAATATATGGTCCCCAGATAGGGGACGTATCAGATATTAAACTGATAAGAACAGATACTACACTTGATCTTAGCCAAAAGGCCGAGAAGCGATAACCGTGAAAGGGGCGGGCCCAACAAGGTGCCCTTCATGGGCACTATCACTGCTTGCTGTCAGGGAGGCTGCCAGACAATTTTCCATGCACACTCTGGGCTGGGGGGCAGTCAACCACCAGTACACACAGCAGAACCTAAACCCATACCATTATTGCTAAGCAGCAAGACAGGGGCCCATTGCACTCCCACGGGGCCTCTTTAAATGCAATCCATAACCCGGATTTGCCAGGAACCCTTCTTACTCCTCCTACTTGCATGTGACACTGGGCTTAGGATCTGCATAGGAAACACACACACAAGCACACACCTACCTTTGTTGCCTGCAGATGCCTCCTTGGCTGTCCCCAAACGGTATCAAACCAACACCCACGGGAAGCTGTAAGCATAGAGGACATGCCTGCACCCCATTGGACTTACCTGTGTGGGTTAAACCCGGGTTATTTGACAACCTATGGCGGTGATGGTTCTGCTCAGGCAGAGCAGTGCTGATGCTCCTCATAAAGCTGTCGCTGCTGTGAAGGTTCTAGGTGACATCACAAATCCCTATGGTTACATACACAACAAAGCTGGGTTGTTGTTGTTTACACTCTGCAAGGCCTGTGGAAGTGAGTGACATCATAGCACTGTAGTTCTGAGGGTTCTAGATGGATGCAACAATCTCCTCTTGCTTCTATGAAGGCCATAATAGACGACATCACCAAACAGCTCCATAGTCACATACACAGCAAAGGAGAGATGTTGTTTACACCTAGTGATGTCAGTGGTATTGAGTGACATCACAGCACAGTGCTAAGGCTCCTGGGCCTGGACACAGCAGCGGCTGCAATATCTCAACAGAGAATACGTTTATATATATGTGTGTGTGTGCGCGTATATATATATATATATATATATATATATATATATATATATATATATATTCTCCGCCGAAATCACTTTTAAACCCATTTCCACCTTTTTTTCCCTTCTCTTCCTCTTACTTTTTTTTCACGTTTTTTTACGTTTTCCTCCTTTTCGCCTCTTTTCTGGGCGTATTATTCTTCTTTTTCTTCTTTTTTTTCGTCTAATGCATACCCCATCAGTGCAGCAATGCTTATTCAATACCGCCAGCAGATGGAGACACTGGGGGATAATTTTCTAAGGATTTATACTGATTTTTCCTGTCTGAATTTGTCGCACAGAAAGTTGCAGGCCAAATATGTGTGACATTTCTGCGACTTTAGCTTCTAGAGCATTTTTACAACATTATACATAGGTGCTGAATACATAAAAAGCGACTGTTCAGCGACAGACAAGTTGCATCGGCTGAAAGTAGGCCAGAATGTCAGTCCATGTTGGAGCAGGTTTAGATACAGTCTAAAGTATAGATCTCAAAGTCTGTGCACAGAATATAGCAAGGGCCTCGCACCTTCTGATGCATCAGGTAGGTGCACAATAGCATAGCCTAACCCTCTGTACTTTGGTCTATATTGATGCGGGACATAGACAGCCAGCTGATGACCAATCCATTAGTGCAATGGATGGCTGGAAGCATTTGTCTTTGCCTTTGCAATACCACAGAAGCAATGCATGGTCAATGTACAGCAATGACACACCTGTGTGAACAGCCAGGAGACCCCCCCCCCCCATGTTATGTTACATAGTTACATAGTTAGTACGGTCGAAAAAAGACATATGTCCATCAAGTTCAACCAGGGAATTAAGGGGTAGGGGTGTGGCGCGATATTGGGGAAGGGATGAGATTTTATATTTCTTCATAAGCATTAATCTTATTTTGTCAATTAGGAACATTCAGCACCCACCCGCTATCAAGGCAGCTGCCTATCATGTCATGCCCTACCTGCACAGGTGTGCTGGCTACTCAAATGATCCAATTAAGGAGGCCATTTAGTCAGCAGCAGCAGAAGTCCTGTGCCTGGACGCTCCAACAGCGGCCAGACACAAGCAGAAGCAGAAGCAGCAGAAGCAGCAGCAGCACCACCTCTTGTTTTTTGGCTGCAGCAGCAGCAAGGCCCACAGGGCTGGCTAGCTGGCTAGCCAGCAAGCAGGTAGCAATGAAAGTAGGAATCTTTCTTTTTAACCCTGTAAGGGGGTGGTGCACTGTACCCGAAGATACTGCCATATCGGGTCAATGCATAGGGCGACGGAAGCAAGCTTCGAAATCGGCCCCCGTTCTCAAAAATCCATTTAATATATGGTCCCCAGATAGGGGACGTATCAGATATTAAACTGATAAGAACAGATACTACACTTGATCTTAGCCAAAAGGCCGAGAAGCGATAACCGTGAAAGGGGCGGGCCCAACAAGGTGCCCTTCATGGGCACTATCACTGCTTGCTGTCAGGGAGGCTGCCAGACAATTTTCCATGCACACTCTGGGCTGGGGGGCAGTCAACCACCAGTACACACAGCAGAACCTAAACCCATACCATTATTGCTAAGCAGCAAGACAGGGGCCCATTGCACTCCCACGGGGCCTTTTTAAATGCAATCCATAACCCGGATTTGCCAGGAACCCTTCTTACTCCTCCTACTTGCATGTGACACTGGGCTTAGGATCTGCATAGGAAACACACACACAAGCACACACCTACCTTTGTTGCCTGCAGATGCCTCCTTGGCTGTCCCCAAACGGTATCAAACCAACACCCACGGGAAGCTGTAAGCATAGAGGACATGCCTGCACCCCATTGGACTTACCTGTGTGGGTTAAACCCGGGTTATTTGACAACCTATGGCGGTGATGGTTCTGCTCAGGCAGAGCAGTGCTGATGCTCCTCATAAAGCTGTCGCTGCTGTGAAGGTTCTAGGTGACATCACAAATCCCTATGGTTACATACACAACAAAGCTGGGTTGTTGTTGTTTACACTCTGCAAGGCCTGTGGAAGTGAGTGACATCATAGCACTGTAGTTCTGAGGGTTCTAGATGGATGCAACAATCTCCTGTTGCTTCTATGAAGGCCATAATAGACGACATCACCAAACAGCTCCATAGTCACATACACAGCAAAGAAGAGATGTTGTTTACACCTAGTGATGTCAGTGGTATTGAGTGACATCACAGCACAGTGCTAAGGCTCCTGGGCCTGGACACAGCAGCGGCTGCAATATCTCAACGGAGAATACGTTTATATATATGTGTGTGTGTGCGCGTATATATATATATATATATATATATATATATATTTCTCCGCCGAAATCACTTTTAAACCCATTTCCACCTTTTTTTCCCTTCTCTTCCTCTTACTTTTTTTTCACGTTTTTTTACGTTTTTCTCCTTTTCGCCTCTTTTCTGGGCGTATTATTCTTCTTTTTCTTCTTTTTTTTCGTCTAATGCATACCCCATCAGTGCAGCAATGCTTATTCAATACCGCGAGCAGATGGAGACACTGGGGGATAATTTTCTAAGGATTTATACTGATTTTTCCTGTCTGAATTTGTCGCACAGAAAGTTGCAGGCCAAATATGTGTGACATTTCTGCGACTTTAGCTTCTAGAGCATTTTTACAACATTATACATAGGTGCTGAATACATAAAAAGCGACTGTTCAGCGACAGACAAGTCGCATCGGCTGAAAGTAGGCCAGAATGTCAGTCCATGTTGGAGCAGGTTTAGATACAGTCTAAAGTATAGATCTCAAAGTCTGTGCACAGAATTTAGCAAGGGCCTCGCACCTTCTGATGCATCAGGTAGGTGCACAATAGCATAGCCTAACCCTCTGTACTTTGGTCTATATTGATGCGGGACATAGACAGCCAGCTGATGACCAATCCATTAGTGCAATGGATGGCTGGAAGCATTTGTCTTTGCCTTTGCAATACCACAGAAGCAATGCATGGTCAATGTACAGCAATGACACACCTGTGTGAACAGCCAGGAGACCCCCCCCCCCCCCCCCATGTTATGTTACATAGTTACATAGTTAGTACGGTCGAAAAAAGACATATGTCCATCAAGTTCAACCAGGGAATTAAGGGGTAGGGGTGTGGCGCGATATTGGGGAAGCGATGAGATTTTATATTTCTTCATAAGCATTAATCTTATTTTGTCAATTAGGAACATTCAGCACCCACCCGCTATCAAGGCAGCTGCCTATCATGTCATGCCCTACCTGCACAGGTGTGCTGGCTACTCAAATGATCCAATTAAGGAGGCCATTTAGTCAGCAGCAGCAGAAGTCCTGTGCCTGGACGCTCCAACAGCGGCCAGACACAAGCAGAAGCAGAAGCAGCAGAAGCAGCAGCAGCACCACCTTTTGTTTTTTGGCTGCAGCAGCAGCAAGGCCCACAGGGCTGGCTAGCTGGCTGGCTAGCCAGCAAGCAGGTAGCAATGAAAGTAGGAATCTTTCTTTTTAACCCTGTAAGGGGGTGGTGCACTGTACCCGAAGATACTGTCATATCGGGTCAATGCATAGGGCGACGGAAGCAAGCTTCGAAATCGGCCCCCGTTCTCAAAAATCCATTTAATATATGGTCCCCAGATAGGGGACGTATCAGATATTAAACTGATAAGAACAGATACTACACTTGATCTTAGCCAAAAGGCCGAGAAGCGATAACCGTGAAAGGGGCGGGCCCAACAAGGTGCCCTTCATGGGCACTATCACTGCTTGCTGTCAGGGAGGCTGCCAGACAATTTTCCATGCACACTCTGGGCTGGGGGGCAGTCAACCACCAGTACACACAGCAGAACCTAAACCCATACCATTATTGCTAAGCAGCAAGACAGGGGCCCATTGCACTCCCACGGGGCCTTTTTAAATGCAATCCATAACCCGGATTTGCCAGGAACCCTTCTTACTCCTCCTACTTGCATGTGACACTGGGCTTAGGATCTGCATAGGAAACACACACACAAGCACACACCTACCTTTGTTGCCTGCAGATGCCTCCTTGGCTGTCCCCAAACGGTATCAAACCAACACCCACGGGAAGCTGTAAGCATAGAGGACATGCCTGCACCCCATTGGACTTACCTGTGTGGGTTAAACCCGGGTTATTTGACAACCTATGGCGGTGATGGTTCTGCTCAGGCAGAGCAGTGCTGATGCTCCTCATAAAGCTGTCGCTGCTGTGAAGGTTCTAGGTGACATCACAAATCCCTATGGTTACATACACAACAAAGCTGGGTTGTTGTTGTTTACACTCTGCAAGGCCTGTGGAAGTGAGTGACATCATAGCACTGTAGTTCTGAGGGTTCTAGATGGATGCAACAATCTCCTGTTGCTTCTATGAAGGCCATAATAGACGACATCACCAAACAGCTCCATAGTCACATACACAGCAAAGGAGAGATGTTGTTTACACCTAGTGATGTCAGTGGTATTGAGTGACATCACAGTACAGTGCTAAGGCTCCTGGGCCTGGACACAGCAGCGGCTGCAATATCTCAACGGAGAATACGTTTATATATATGTGTGTGTGTGCGCGTATATATATATATATATATATATATATATATATTTCTCCGCCGAAATCACTTTTAAACCCATTTCCACCTTTTTTTCCCTTCTCTTCCTCTTACTTTTTTTTCAAATTTTTTTACGTTTTTCTCCTTTTCGCCTCTTTTCTGGGCGTATTATTCTTCTTTTTCTTCTTTTTTTTCGTCTAATGCATACCCCATCAGTGCAGCAATGCTTATTCAATACCGCCAGCAGATGGAGACACTGGGGGATAATTTTCTAAGGATTTATACTGATTTTTCCTGTCTGAATTTGTCGCACAGAAAGTTGCAGGCCAAATATGTGTGACATTTCTGCGACTTTAGCTTCTAGAGCATTTTTACAACATTATACATAGGTGCTGAATACATAAAAAGCGACTGTTCAGCGACAGACAAGTCGCATCGGCTGAAAGTAGGCCAGAATGTCAGTCCATGTTGGAGCAGGTTTAGATACAGTCTAAAGTATAGATCTCAAAGTCTGTGCACAGAATTTAGCAAGGGCCTCGCACCTTCTGATGCATCAGGTAGGTGCACAATAGCATAGCCTAACCCTCTGTACTTTGGTCTATATTGATGCGGGACATAGACAGCCAGCTGATGACCAATCCATTAGTGCAATGGATGGCTGGAAGCATTTGTCTTTGCCTTTGCAATACCACAGAAGCAATGCATGGTCAATGTACAGCAATGACACATCTGTGTGAACAGCCAGGAGACCCCCCCCCCCCCCCCCATGTTATGTTACATAGTTACATAGTTAGTACGGTCGAAAAAAGACATATGTCCATCAAGTTCAACCAGGGAATTAAGGGGTAGGGGTGTGGCGCGATATTGGGGAAGGGATGAGATTTTATATTTCTTCATAAGCATTAATCTTATTTTGTCAATTAGGAACATTCAGCACCCACCCGCTATCAAGGCAGCTGCCTATCATGTCATGCCCTACCTGCACAGGTGTGCTGGCTACTCAAATGATCCAATTAAGGAGGCCATTTAGTCAGCAGCAGCAGAAGTCCTGTGCCTGGACGCTCCAACAGCGGCCAGACACAAGCAGAAGCAGAAGCAGCAGAAGCAGCAGCAGCACCACCTTTTGTTTTTTGGCTGCAGCAGCAGCAAGGCCCACAGGGCTGGCTAGCTGGCTAGCCAGCAAGCAGGTAGCAATGAAAGTAGGAATCTTTCTTTTTAACCCTGTAAGGGGGTGGTGCACTGTACCCGAAGATACTGCCATATCGGGTCAATGCATAGGGCGACGGAAGCAAGCTTCGAAATCGGCCCCCGTTCTCAAAAATCCATTTAATATATGGTCCCCAGATAGGGGACGTATCAGATATTAAACTGATAAGAACAGATACTACACTTGATCTTAGCCAAAAGGCCGAGAAGCGATAACCGTGAAAGGGGCGGGCCCAACAAGGTGCCCTTCATGGGCACTATCACTGCTTGCTGTCAGGGAGGCTGCCAGACAATTTTCCATGCACACTCTGGGCTGGGGGGCAGTCAACCACCAGTACACACAGCAGAACCTAAACCCATACCATTATTGCTAAGCAGCAAGACAGGGGCCCATTGCACTCCCACGGGGCCTCTTTAAATGCAATCCATAACCCGGATTTGCCAGGAACCCTTCTTACTCCTCCTACTTGCATGTGACACTGGGCTTAGGATCTGCATAGGAAACACACACACAAGCACACACCTACCTTTGTTGCCTGCAGATGCCTCCTTGGCTGTCCCCAAACGGTATCAAACCAACACCCACGGGAAGCTGTAAGCATAGAGGACATGCCTGCACCCCATTGGACTTACCTGTGTGGGTTAAACCCGGGTTATTTGACAACCTATGGCGGTGATGGTTCTGCTCAGGCAGAGCAGTGCTGATGCTCCTCATAAAGCTGTCGCTGCTGTGAAGGTTCTAGGTGACATCACAAATCCCTATGGTTACATACACAACAAAGCTGGGTTGTTGTTGTTTACACTCTGCAAGGCCTGTGGAAGTGAGTGACATCATAGCACTGTAGTTCTGAGGGTTCTAGATGGATGCAACAATCTCCTCTTGCTTCTATGAAGGCCATAATAGACGACATCACCAAACAGCTCCATAGTCACATACACAGCAAAGGAGAGATGTTGTTTACACCTAGTGATGTCAGTGGTATTGAGTGACATCACAGCACAGTGCTAAGGCTCCTGGGCCTGGACACAGCAGCGGCTGCAATATCTCAACAGAGAATACGTTTATATATATGTGTGTGTGTGCGCGTATATATATATATATATATATATATATATATATATATATATATATATATTTCTCCGCCGAAATCACTTTTAAACCCATTTCCACCTTTTTTTCCCTTCTCTTCCTCTTACTTTTTTTTCACGTTTTTTTACGTTTTCCTCCTTTTCGCCTCTTTTCTGGGCGTATTATTCTTCTTTTTCTTCTTTTTTTTCGTCTAATGCATACCCCATCAGTGCAGCAATGCTTATTCAATACCGCCAGCAGATGGAGACACTGGGGGATAATTTTCTAAGGATTTATACTCATTTTTCCTGTCTGAATTTGTCGCACAGAAAGTTGCAGGCCAAATATGTGTGACATTTCTGCGACTTTAGCTTCTAGAGCATTTTTACAACATTATACATAGGTGCTGAATACATAAAAAGCGACTGTTCAGCGACAGACAAGTCGCATCGGCTGAAAGTAGGCCAGAATGTCAGTCCATGTTGGAGCAGGTTTAGATACAGTCTAAAGTATAGATCTCAAAGTCTGTGCACAGAATATAGCAAGGGCCTCGCACCTTCTGATGCATCAGGTAGGTGCACAATAGCATAGCCTAACCCTCTGTACTTTGGTCTATATTGATGCGGGACATAGACAGCCAGCTGATGACCAATCCATTAGTGCAATGGATGGCTGGAAGCATTTGTCTTTGCCTTTGCAATACCACAGAAGCAATGCATGGTCAATGTACAGCAATGACACACCTGTGTGAACAGCCAGGAGACCCCCCCCCCCCCATGTTATGTTACATAGTTACATAGTTAGTACGGTCGAAAAAAGACATATGTCCATCAAGTTCAACCAGGGAATTAAGGGGTAGGGGTGTGGCGCGATATTGGGGAAGGGATGAGATTTTATATTTCTTCATAAGCATTAATCTTATTTTGTCAATTAGGAACATTCAGCACCCACCCGCTATCAAGGCAGCTGCCTATCATGTCATGCCCTACCTGCACAGGTGTGCTGGCTACTCAAATGATCCAATTAAGGAGGCCATTTAGTCAGCAGCAGCAGAAGTCCTGTGCCTGGACGCTCCAACAGCGGCCAGACACAAGCAGAAGCAGCAGAAGCAGCAGCAGCACCACCTCTTGTTTTTTGGCTGCAGCAGCAGCAAGGCCCACAGGGCTGGCTAGCTGGCTAGCCAGCAAGCAGGTAGCAATGAAAGTAGGAATCTTTCTTTTTAACCCTGTAAGGGGGTGGTGCACTGTACCCGAAGATACTGCCATATCGGGTCAATGCATAGGGCGACGGAAGCAAGCTTCGAAATCGGCCCCCGTTCTCAAAAATCCATTTAATATATGGTCCCCAGATAGGGGACGTATCAGATATTAAACTGATAAGAACAGATACTACACTTGATCTTAGCCAAAAGGCCGAGAAGCGATAACCGTGAAAGGGGCGGGCCCAACAAGGTGCCCTTCATGGGCACTATCACTGCTTGCTGTCAGGGAGGCTGCCAGACAATTTTCCATGCACACTCTGGGCTGGGGGGCAGTCAACCACCAGTACACACAGCAGAACCTAAACCCATACCATTATTGCTAAGCAGCAAGACAGGGGCCCATTGCACTCCCACGGGGCCTTTTTAAATGCAATCCATAACCCGGATTTGCCAGGAACCCTTCTTACTCCTCCTACTTGCATGTGACACTGGGCTTAGGATCTGCATAGGAAACACACACACAAGCACACACCTACCTTTGTTGCCTGCAGATGCCTCCTTGGCTGTCCCCAAACGGTATCAAACCAACACCCACGGGAAGCTGTAAGCATAGAGGACATGCCTGCACCCCATTGGACTTACCTGTGTGGGTTAAACCCGGGTTATTTGACAACCTATGGCGGTGATGGTTCTGCTCAGGCAGAGCAGTGCTGATGCTCCTCATAAAGCTGTCGCTGCTGTGAAGGTTCTAGGTGACATCACAAATCCCTATGGTTACATACACAACAAAGCTGGGTTGTTGTTGTTTACACTCTGCAAGGCCTGTGGAAGTGAGTGACATCATAGCACTGTAGTTCTGAGGGTTCTAGATGGATGCAACAATCTCCTGTTGCTTCTATGAAGGCCATAATAGACGACATCACCAAACAGCTCCATAGTCACATACACAGCAAAGGAGAGATGTTGTTTACACCTAGTGATGTCAGTGGTATTGAGTGACATCACAGCACAGTGCTAAGGCTCCTGGGCCTGGACACAGCAGCGGCTGCAATATCTCAACGGAGAATACGTTTATATATATGTGTGTGTGTGCGCGTATATATATATATATATATATATATATATATATATATATATATATATTTCTCCGCCGAAATCACTTTTAAACCCATTTCCACCTTTTTTTCCCTTCTCTTCCTCTTACTTTTTTTTCACGTTTTTTTACGTTTTTCTCCTTTTCGCCTCTTTTCTGGGCGTATTATTCTTCTTTTTCTTCTTTTTTTTCGTCTAATGCATACCCCATCAGTGCAGCAATGCTTATTCAATACCGCCAGCAGATGGAGACACTGGGGGATAATTTTCTAAGGATTTATACTGATTTTTCCTGTCTGAATTTGTCGCACAGAAAGTTGCAGGCCAAATATGTGTGACATTTCTGCGACTTTAGCTTCTAGAGCATTTTTACAACATTATACATAGGTGCTGAATACATAAAAAGCGACTGTTCAGCGACAGACAAGTCGCATCGGCTGAAAGTAGGCCAGAATGTCAGTCCATGTTGGAGCAGGTTTAGATACAGTCTAAAGTATAGATCTCAAAGTCTGTGCACAGAATTTAGCAAGGGCCTCGCACCTTCTGATGCATCAGGTAGGTGCACAATAGCATAGCCTAACCCTCTGTACTTTGGTCTATATTGATGCGGGACATAGACAGCCAGCTGATGACCAATCCATTAGTGCAATGGATGGCTGGAAGCATTTGTCTTTGCCTTTGCAATACCACAGAAGCAATGCATGGTCAATGTACAGCAATGACACACCTGTGTGAACAGCCAGGAGACCCCCCCCCCCCCCCATGTTATGTTACATAGTTACATAGTTAGTACGGTCGAAAAAAGACATATGTCCATCAAGTTCAACCAGGGAATTAAGGGGTAGGGGTGTGGCGCGATATTGGGGAAGCGATGAGATTTTATATTTCTTCATAAGCATTAATCTTATTTTGTCAATTAGGAACATTCAGCACCCACCCGCTATCAAGGCAGCTGCCTATCATGTCATGCCCTACCTGCACAGGTGTGCTGGCTACTCAAATGATCCAATTAAGGAGGCCATTTAGTCAGCAGCAGCAGAAGTCCTGTGCCTGGACGCTCCAACAGCGGCCAGACACAAGCAGAAGCAGAAGCAGCAGAAGCAGCAGCAGCACCACCTTTTGTTTTTTGGCTGCAGCAGCAGCAAGGCCCACAGGGCTGGCTAGCTGGCTGGCTAGCCAGCAAGCAGGTAGCAATGAAAGTAGGAATCTTTCTTTTTAACCCTGTAAGGGGGTGGTGCACTGTACCCGAAGATACTGTCATATCGGGTCAATGCATAGGGCGACGGAAGCAAGCTTCGAAATCGGCCCCCGTTCTCAAAAATCCATTTAATATATGGTCCCCAGATAGGGGACGTATCAGATATTAAACTGATAAGAACAGATTTTTTGATTGAAAGAGCTTTATTTTCCGTTCAGTCATTACAAGTCGTACAATAAATTACAGTCACACAAAGCATGATAGTACAATACACAGCAAAGGTTCCCTAAGCTATACATCGCACACCATGCTACTCTAACATTCAGCTCAATCCTGCAATAGAAAAGCACAAGAGATCAAACAAAAACCAAATAATACAATCTGTGATCGGGGTAGGGGTGTGGGCGACTATGTGGGGGTAGGGAGGGGGCGGATCACAGGGCCAAACTGTTGGGCTGTATCTTCAGGGAGACATGGGAGAAGGAGAGGGGTCTTCACTCCTCTTCTTCCTCATCAACGGCCGAGCTGTCCAAGATGGAATAGTCTCTAAGCAGGTTCTTGATGAACCTGCGGCAGTCCCGGACGGACATGTTTTCCCTGTTGATCACGAGGCGGTTCCTGGAGAGCCACACTGCGTCCTTAAAACAGTTCATAAGGCGCCAGGCCTCCTGGATGGCCTCCACGTCGTGGGTCCCAGGGAACAGGCCGTAAAGCACCGAATGGTACGATAGGCAGCTCCTGGGCACTGAGTCTCTGAGTTCCTGTTCTAGGGCGTCCAACAGACCCTGTGCAAAGGGGCACTGCCAAAACACGTGGAAAGATGTTTCCTCCACGTAGGGGCAACGGGGGCAGTACCGGGTCTTGCACAGGTTGCGGGCATGCATGAATGACCTGAGAGAGAGACCTCCCATGACGGCCATCCACGACAAGTCCTTGTGTCCATTGGTAAGCCGCTTTGAGGCCACATTGTTCCAAACTGTCTCTGCAGTGGCTGCGGGGAGTCCCGGAACCAGCTCGGTCGAGTCCTTAGCTCGGATGAGCTTGTGGATTGTCTTTGGCTTCCATAGGTCTGGTTTCAGTCCTTCCAGCTGGTGCTCCCTCACAAACCGGACAACATCCCCATAGAACCAGGGAGTGTTCCAGTTGTAAGGGATGGAGCTGTCCCACTTGTCCCAGCCCAGCTGTCTCCAGAGGGGCATGAGAAGCAAGCGAGACATGGACCTGCCCGCTGAGCCAGTCTTTTCTACAAGAGTCCGCTGCACCGTGACACATGCAAAGGAGGCCCTCAGCAGAGCGGGGATGTCGGGTATTCCCTTCCCACCCTTGCGGGGTTCCTTGTACATCACGGTCCTCTTGACTCTGTCCATTTTGCCCCAGACGAAGCCAAACACTGTCCGGGTGATGGCCTTGCAAACGGTGGTATGGGGAGGCCAGGCCTGTGCGGTATATTGGAGCACAGGCAAAACTTCACTCCGCAGGACAAGTGCCTTGCCTTCCATCGTGAGCTTTCTGGAGCTCCACAGTCCGATCTTCGAGTTTATCCTTCCTAGTCGGTCTTGCCAAGACTTAAGGGCCGCTCCTTCCTTCCCGAACCAGACTCCAAGAATTTGAATGAAGTCCGGCTTAACGGCAAAGGGGAAGGGGGCGGGAGAAGCCAGGTGCCATTCCCCGAAGAGCATGGCCTCCGACTTCCCGCAGTTGACTTTTGCCCCCGAAGCTCTGCCGAAGTCCTCGCAGGTCTGGACGAGTGCAGTCACCGAACGCTGGTCAGCGCAGAAGACGGTCACGTCGTCCATGTAGAGCGAGCACTTGACCTCGTGGCGATCTGGTCCTGGTGCGGTGATCCCTCTGATCTCTCCATTCTGCCGGATAGTCTCAGCGAAGAGCTCTATAACACAAACAAAAAGGAGAGGTGAAAGAGGGCAGCCTTGTCTAACCCCTGAAAGAATGGAAAAGGGGTCAGTCTTCCAGCCGTTCACCAACACCGTGCTGTAAATGTCAAAATACATAACGTTAACAAAAGAGCAAAACATCTTCCCCAGACCCAGCCTGCGCAAAACCCTGTCCATGAATGCGTGGGAGACACGGTCGAACGCCTTCTCCTGATCTAAGCTGACCAGGGCGGCGCGGCCCCCGCGGTCCTGGATGTAATGGACCGTGTCTCTCACAAGGGCAAGGCTGTCGGCAATCCTGCGGCCAGGAATGCTGCAGGTCTGGTCCGGATGGACGATCTGCCCCATGACAGGTTTCAGCCTGTTGGCCAGCACCTTGGCGAGGATCTTGTAGTCCACGTTCAGGAGAGAGATGGGACGCCAGTTTTTCAGGTCACATCTCTCCCCCTTCCGCTTATACAAGATCGTGATCATCCCTTCCCTCAACGACGGAGGCATTCTGCCCCCCACCACCATCTCCTCGTACACCTCCAACAGGTCCGGACAGATCAGGTCACCCAGCGCTACGTAGAGCTCGGCCGGGAGACCGTCACTGCCCGGGGTCCTGCCGGGCTTAAAGGATTTAGCGGCAGAGAGCAGCTCCCCCACCGTCAAGGGATCGTCCATTGCCGCCGCACCTGCGGGATCAACAACGTTAGTGACACCTGACAGGAACCTCTCGGCGGCTTCGGGGTCGGATGACTTGGGGGCGTAGAGGTTGCTGTAGAAGTCGTGGACGACCCCCATCACTTCCTCCTTGCCGCTCCTCATGTGTCCGGTCTCATCTCGTAGCTCAGTCAGGGGCGTGTGGCCGGCATGGAGCTTCCTGAAAAAGAAAGAGTTACATTTCTCACCCTTCTCCAGGTTCTCCACCTTGGAACGAAAGACGATTCGCTTGGATTCCTCCTCAAAGTGCCTTTTCAAGCTCTTTTTGGTCTCCTCCAGCTCCTCCCTGACGTCCCAGCCACACTGGAGCAGGTCCTGCAGGGACCGCAGCTCGCGCTGCAGTTTCCTCAAGTCCCACTTCTTCGCACACGCCTGTTGTCTGCCTTTTGCCTGAAAGAAACAACGGAATTCGACTTTAACATATTCCCACCAATCGCTGATGCACTTGAACAGACATTTGTCATTTCGCCATACAAGGTAAGCATCCCTAAGTTCCTCCATGACCTCCCTCTGCTCCAACAGGGCACAATTCAACTTCCAGGAGCCCGGGCCAGGTGGGAATCCATGGCCCAGAGTCCCCCGGAATCGAATGGCCCTGTGGTCAGAGAAGAAGCAGGGGACCATAGAGTACGACACCTTTCTGACTGCTCTCGAAGTGAAGATGAAGTCTATCCGAGAACGGAGCGAGCCATCGGGGCGGCTCCACGTATAGTTTACGGAGCCGTTCCCGATGGACCCGACAACGTCCTGCAAGGATGCCTCCGTCACCATCTCAATCAGCAGTTTAGACGTCGCGTCCAGGTTGGCGGATGTGCCAGAACTGCGCCCTTCCACCTCAATGGGGCAGTTGAAGTCACCACCCAACACTACTGCCCTAGTGGTGGCGAGTTCAGCCCGCAGGGCCTGGAGAACCTCCAGTCGGACATCCCTCTCAGGGGAGGCATACACGTTGATGAGCCGCACGGGCTCACCCGCCCAGGAACCGTCTGCGACAAGAAGTCTGCCACAGACGAGCTCCCGGACGGAATCAAGTGCAAAGTTACCTCCCCTGATCAGGATGGCCACCCCCGCAGACCTATTGTCGCCCCCACCAGACCAGTAGGAAGGGCCGTGAGGCCACTGCCTGGCCAGATGGTTGTAAGACCTAGAAGCAGACAAAGCACATTCCTGCAACATGTAAACATCACACCTCTGGGAATCTAAGAACGTAAGAACAGTCTGAAATCTGAACCAAGCTCTAATACTCCTCACATTAATGCAGAAGATGTTGAGATCAGCCATGGGAATAAAAAGAGAGGTTAGTTCTGATACTAGTTACCAGTCTGGTCGGACGGGTCCTCTTCTCTGGCGCCTGTCGGCTCCTGTGGCTTCTCGTAGCGCCCTTCCAAGAACTCGTCGTAGACCGTGTTGGACGGAGTGTCCAGGATTTTCTTAACCTCTGGGTCCTGCAGCAGCTCCTCCATAGATTGAGCTTGGACTGGCTCTGCTTGGACCTGCTCCACTTGGGCCTGCTCCATCACCTCCTCTCCTTCTGAAGCCTCAAGGCTCTCGCAGACCTGCTCCATCTCCTCCTCCTCATCTGAAGCTTGAGGGGTCTCGCAGGTCTCGATTATCTTTCTTTTGTGGGACTCTTCTGATACGTTGTCCCTTCCTTTCCTCTTCCTCTGTATGGTACCTGGGGGAGGAAGCACAGGAAAGTCCTCCGAAGGGCGGGCACCAGCAGCTGGAGGGGGGTTAGGTGCTGCTGGGCCAGGAGAGAAAGGAGGCTGGGTGGGGCGGGGGGCAGGAGAGAGTGCCCGGGCAGGGGAGGACGGGGCAGGGGTGGGCCGGGCAGGGGAGGACGGGGCAGGGGTGGGCCGGGCAGGGGAGGACGGGGCAGGGGTGGGCCGGGGTGGGGTACGGGGGGCAGGGGTGGGGCGGGATGGGGCAGGAGGGGCAGGGGTGGGACGGGATGGGGCAGGAGGGGCAGGGGTGGGACGGGATGGGGCAGGGGTGGGACGGGATGGGGCAGGGGTGGGGCGGGATGGGGCAGGAGATGGGGCGGGAGGGGCAGGGGATGGGGCGGGAGGGGCAGGGGAGGGGCGGGACGGGGCAGGGGTGGTGGCTTTCGCCTTCTTACCCTCCTTGGTCGGCTTGGCCATCCGTGGTGCTGGCTCCGGAGCTGGGGCTGGCTTCGGTGCTCTCGCTGCCACAGATGCCCATGTTCTCTCCCTCTGGGGGCAGTCCTTGTAGCTGTGGGCTGCCAGTCCGCAGAGGTTGCAGGTCTTGCTCTTGGGGCAGTCCTTGGTCGTGTGACCTGTCACACGGCAATACCTGCAGGCATCCTCCGTACAGTCCTTGCCCTCGTGGCCCATCTTGCCACATCTCCTGCAGGTCTGCGGCATGTCCGGGTAGAAGATAAGTCCTGTGGAGTTGCCCAAGGAAAATGTCGTTGGCAGGTGCTGTAGTCCGTCTGGAGAAGCAGGGTTCTTGTTGAGTCTGACGACCACAGACCACTTGCAGGTCCAGTATCCGAGTGAGTTCAGGATGCGGGTGGGCTCCCTCACCACGGTGCAGAAGCGCTTCAGGAAGGTCGAGATGTCCGTGCCTGGGGTGTGTGGGTTCCGCATTGAGACCGTCACCCGCCTCTCCTCTCTTTGAATAAGGCAGTTGCCCACAAAGCGAGAGAAAGGGGATTCGGGACTCGCCGCTTTCACCACCTCCCAGTATCTTCTACAGGTCCCAATGGTGGCAAAGGTGATGTAGAAGATTCCCGAAAAGAAGGTTGCTATTCCCAGGGTGTCAGCCGTGGGGAAGCCTTGATCCGCCAGCATCTTCTTGCAGAACACGTCGTGGGACATGTCCGGCACCCTTCCGTCCACGGGCTTGAGCTTCAAGGCAACAGTCTGCCTCATCCAGGGCTCCAGGGTTGGAGCTTCCAGGTTAGGAATTCTGCCGCCCTTCTGCCTTGCCGTGGTGGAGGTTGAAGCTTGCTGTGGTTGGGGCTGGACCTCCAGGCCTTGCCCTGCAGCCTCCTGGGTGGACTTGCTGGTTGAGGCCATGGCTTCTTCCAGCAGGCTCTTTTCCGCTTCCTTGCTTGCTTGTGGAGAGAGGCTTCGCAAAGTCTTCTTTCCCGGGTGGGAGGAGCTATGCAGATCCGGTCCCGGTGGGAGGAGCTATGCAAATCCTTCTCCAGAGGCAGCGAGTTTCTTCGAAAAGATTCTGCGCCGCCTTCCTCTTCGCCGCTGTTCCGGAATTCACCGCCGATTCCCTTCTTCCAGGTTCTTCGTCGGCTTCTTCCGGAGCTGCAGTCTTCAAGATCTTCTCCTTCTTCAGATGTTCCGAGGCAGGCAGGAGACGATCTTCAGGTGGTATGCTCTAGAGAAATGCGGTTCTAATAAGAACGAAAAGTACTGCAATCGTACTACGCAAAATCTCTACCACAATGCTTGGAGTTCTTCAGACCGTAGCGATCATGGTATCTCCCCTGCCAGGTAAGTATTAAATATTAAACTGATAAGAACAGATTTTTTTTTTTTTTTTTTATCTAAAGCCGAGGAACGTGCTTTCGATTCACCCAAAGTGCAAGAAAAAGTGCAAACGTGTTACACTAAAAAAACGTGCACAAAGGATGCGGTCTATCGCAAGCCCTTCTCCGATAGGAGAGAGGCCCCCCAACAAACCTTACCCTTCGCCTCCGGACCAAATGGTACCTGCGAGGTTCCAGGTTCGATGTCCCTTTTCGCCGAAGCTACTAGGGGACCACAAATGCTCCCGGCATCCCCCTTGGCGTTAGCCAAGGTATCTGCCCGCAGAGCCGATTACGGTAGGTACCCTGCCAAAGCAGGAGTACCCGGGGTGTTTGCAGGGAGGTGCGGAACCTAATGGCCACACACACCTCCCCTAGACCGCCAGGAGGGACACCCAGAAGGGCTACCGCATCCTGACCAATCCTGTGAACACACAACACGCAAAAGGTGACACAGTGAGACAAAAAAGAAATAAATAAGTGAATGTGTGCAGATATACTGCCCGGACATCCGGCCGGATCAATAAAAATTTCTCTGATCCTAGCCAGAAGGCCGGGAATCAAGAGGTGAGTGCCACAAGGTGAAGAGATTATGGTGCCCGTGCTTCAACTCAGTGAGTCTATTCTCCCAGTGAGTTTCGGCACCTCGGGGTCACCACTCCCCGAGGCACAAAAGTACCTCGGCTCTAGACCCTCTCAGCCTCATGGCGAGACCCGGAGGGAACAGGTCACATCGGGGCAGCCGTCGAGCTGATTCCTCAGAACCAGCCCCGGAAAGCCCTGGTACACCTGCATCCTCCATGCAGCACCCATCCCCACCAGCATGAAAACTGATAAGAACAGATACTACACTTGATCTTAGCCAAAAGGCCGAGAAGCGATAACCGTGAAAGGGGCGGGCCCAACAAGGTGCCCTTCATGGGCACTATCACTGCTTGCTGTCAGGGAGGCTGCCAGACAATTTTCCATGCACACTCTGGGCTGGGGGGCAGTCAACCACCAGTACACACAGCAGAACCTAAACCCATACCATTATTGCTAAGCAGCAAGACAGGGGCCCATTGCACTCCCACGGGGCCTTTTTAAATGCAATCCATAACCCGGATTTGCCAGGAACCCTTCTTACTCCTCCTACTTGCATGTGACACTGGGCTTAGGATCTGCATAGGAAACACACACACAAGCACACACCTACCTTTGTTGCCTGCAGATGCCTCCTTGGCTGTCCCCAAACGGTATCAAACCAACACCCACGGGAAGCTGTAAGCATAGAGGACATGCCTGCACCCCATTGGACTTACCTGTGTGGGTTAATCCCGGGTTATTTGACAACCTATGGCGGTGATGGTTCTGCTCAGGCAGAGCAGTGCTGATGCTCCTCATAAAGCTGTCGCTGCTGTGAAGGTTCTAGGTGACATCACAAATCCCTATGGTTACATACACAACAAAGCTGGGTTGTTGTTGTTTACACTCTGCAAGGCCTGTGGAAGTGAGTGACATCATAGCACTGTAGTTCTGAGGGTTCTAGATGGATGCAAAAATCTCCTGTTGCTTCTATGAAGGCCATAATAGACGACATCACCAAACAGCTCCATAGTCACATACACAGCAAAGGAGAGATGTTGTTTACACCTAGTGATGTCAGTGGTATTGAGTGACATCACAGCACAGTGCTAAGGCTCCTGGGCCTGGACACAGCAGCGGCTGCAATATCTCAACGGAGAATACGTTTATATATATGTGTGTGTGTGCGCGTATATATATATATATATATATATATATATATATATATATATATATTTCTCCGCCGAAATCACTTTTAAACCCATTTCCACCTTTTTTTCCCTTCTCTTCCTCTTACTTTTTTTTCACGTTTTTTTACGTTTTTCTCCTTTTCGCCTCTTTTCTGGGCGTATTATTCTTCTTTTTCTTCTTTTTTTTCGTCTAATGCATACCCCATCAGTGCAGCAATGCTTATTCAATACCGCCAGCAGATGGAGACACTGGGGGATAATTTTCTAAGGATTTATACTGATTTTTCCTGTCTGAATTTGTCGCACAGAAAGTTGCAGGCCAAATATGTGTGACATTTCTGCGACTTTAGCTTCTAGAGCATTTTTACAACATTATACATAGGTGCTGAATACATAAAAAGCGACTGTTCAGCGACAGACAAGTCGCATCGGCTGAAAGTAGGCCAGAATGTCAGTCCATGTTGGAGCAGGTTTAGATACAGTCTAAAGTATAGATCTCAAAGTCTGTGCACAGAATTTAGCAAGGGCCTCGCACCTTCTGATGCATCAGGTAGGTGCACAATAGCATAGCCTAACCCTCTGTACTTTGGTCTATATTGATGCGGGACATAGACAGCCAGCTGATGACCAATCCATTAGTGCAATGGATGGCTGGAAGCATTTGTCTTTGCCTTTGCAATGCCACAGAAGCAATGCATGGTCAATGTACAGCAATGACACACCTGTGTGAACAGCCAGGAGACCCCCCCCCCCCCCCCCCCATGTTATGTTACATAGTTACATAGTTAGTACGGTCGAAAAAAGACATATGTCCATCAAGTTCAACCAGGGAATTAAGGGGTAGGGGTGTGGCGCGATATTGGGGAAGGGATGAGATTTTATATTTCTTCATAAGCATTAATCTTATTTTGTCAATTAGGAACATTCAGCACCCACCCGCTATCAAGGCAGCTGCCTATCATGTCATGCCCTACCTGCACAGGTGTGCTGGCTACTCAAATGATCCAATTAAGGAGGCCATTTAGTCAGCAGCAGCAGAAGTCCTGTGCCTGGACGCTCCAACAGCGGCCAGACACAAGCAGAAGCAGAAGCAGCAGAAGCAGCAGCAGCACCACCTTTTGTTTTTTGGCTGCAGCAGCAGCAAGGCCCACAGGGCTGGCTAGCTGGCTAGCCAGCAAGCAGGTAGCAATGAAAGTAGGAATCTTTCTTTTTAACCCTGTAAGGGGGTGGTGCACTGTACCCGAAGATACTGCCATATCGGGTCAATGCATAGGGCGACGGAAGCAAGCTTCGAAATCGGCCCCCGTTCTCAAAAATCCATTTAATATATGGTCCCCAGATAGGGGACGTATCAGATATTAAACTGATAAGAACAGATACTACACTTGATCTTAGCCAAAAGGCCGAGAAGCGATAACCGTGAAAGGGGCGGGCCCAACAAGGTGCCCTTCATGGGCACTATCACTGCTTGCTGTCAGGGAGGCTGCCAGACAATTTTCCATGCACACTCTGGGCTGGGGGGCAGTCAACCACCAGTACACACAGCAGAACCTAAACCCATACCATTATTGCTAAGCAGCAAGACAGGGGCCCATTGCACTCCCACGGGGCCTTTTTAAATGCAATCCATAACCCGGATTTGCCAGGAACCCTTCTTACTCCTCCTACTTGCATGTGACACTGGGCTTAGGATCTGCATAGGAAACACACACACAAGCACACACCTACCTTTGTTGCCTGCAGATGCCTCCTTGGCTGTCCCCAAACGGTATCAAACCAACACCCACGGGAAGCTGTAAGCATAGAGGACATGCCTGCACCCCATTGGACTTACCTGTGTGGGTTAAACCCGGGTTATTTGACAACCTATGGCGGTGATGGTTCTGCTCAGGCAGAGCAGTGCTGATGCTCCTCATAAAGCTGTCGCTGCTGTGAAGGTTCTAGGTGACATCACAAATCCCTATGGTTACATACACAACAAAGCTGGGTTGTTGTTGTTTACACTCTGCAAGGCCTGTGGAAGTGAGTGACATCATAGCACTGTAGTTCTGAGGGTTCTAGATGGATGCAACAATCTCCTGTTGCTTCTATGAAGGCCATAATAGACGACATCACCAAACAGCTCCATAGTCACATACACAGCAAAGGAGAGATGTTGTTTACACCTAGTGATGTCAGTGGTATTGAGTGACATCACAGCACAGTGCTAAGGCTCCTGGGCCTGGACACAGCAGCGGCTGCAATATCTCAACGGAGAATACGTTTATATATATGTGTGTGTGTGCGCGTATATATATATATATATATATATATATATATATTTCTCCGCCGAAATCACTTTTAAACCCATTTCCACCTTTTTTTCCCTTCTCTTCCTCTTACTTTTTTTTCACGTTTTTTTACGTTTTTCTCCTTTTCGCCTCTTTTCTGGGCGTATTATTCTTCTTTTTCTTCTTTTTTTTCGTCTAATGCATACCCCATCAGTGCAGCAATGCTTATTCAATACCGCCAGCAGATGGAGACACTGGGGGATAATTTTCTAAGGATTTATACTGATTTTTCATGTCTGAATTTGTCGCACAGAAAGTTGCAGGCCAAATATGTGTGACATTTCTGCGACTTTAGCTTCTAGAGCATTTTTACAACATTATACATAGGTGCTGAATACATAAAAAGCGACTGTTCAGCGACAGACAAGTCGCATCGGCTGAAAGTAGGCCAGAATGTCAGTCCATGTTGGAGCAGGTTTAGATACAGTCTAAAGTATAGATCTCAAAGTCTGTGCACAGAATTTAGCAAGGGCCTCGCACCTTCTGATGCATCAGGTAGGTGCACAATAGCATAGCCTAACCCTCTGTACTTTGGTCTATATTGATGCGGGACATAGACAGCCAGCTGATGACCAATCCATTAGTGCAATGGATGGCTGGAAGCATTTGTCTTTGCCTTTGCAATACCACAGAAGCAATGCATGGTCAATGTACAGCAATGACACACCTGTGTGAACAGCCAGGAGACCCCCCCCCCCCCCCATGTTATGTTACATAGTTACATAGTTAGTACGGTCGAAAAAAGACATATGTCCATCAAGTTCAACCAGGGAATTAAGGGGTAGGGGTGTGGCGCGATATTGGGGAAGGGATGAGATTTTATATTTCTTCATAAGCATTAATCTTATTTTGTCAATTAGGAACATTCAGCACCCACCCGCTATCAAGGCAGCTGCCTATCATGTCATGACCTACCTGCACAGGTGTGCTGGCTACTCAAATGATCCAATTAAGGAGGCCATTTAGTCAGCAGCAGCAGAAGTCCTGTGCCTGGACGCTCCAACAGCGGCCAGACACAAGCAGAAGCAGAAGCAGCAGAAGCAGCAGCAGCACCACCTTTTGTTTTTTGGCTGCAGCAGCAGCAAGGCCCACAGGGCTGGCTAGCTGGCTAGCCAGCAAGCAGGTAGCAATGAAAGTAGGAATCTTTCTTTTTAACCCTGTAAGGGGGTGGTGCACTGTACCCGAAGATACTGCCATATCGGGTCAATGCATAGGGCGACGGAAGCAAGCTTCGAAATCGGCCCCCGTTCTCAAAAATCCATTTAATATATGGTCCCCAGATAGGGGACGTATCAGATATTAAACTGATAAGAACAGATTTTTTTTTTTTTTTTTTTTATCTAAAGCCGAGGAACGTGCTTTCGATTCACCCAAAGTGCAAGAAAAAGTGCAAACGTGTTACACTAAAAAAACGTGCACAAAGGATGCGGTCTATCGCAAGCCCTTCTCCGATAGGAGAGAGGCCCCCCAACAAACCTTACCCTTCGCCTCCGGACCAAAAGGTACCTGCGAGGTTCCAGGTTCGATGTCCCTTTTCGCCGAAGCTACTAGGAGACCACAAATGCTCCCGGCATCCCCCTTGGCGTTAGCCAAGGTATCTGCCCGCAGAGCCGATTACGGTAGGTACCCTGCGAAGCAGGAGTACCCGGGGTGTTTGCAGGGAGGTGCGGAACCTAATGGCCACACACACCTCCCCTAGACCGCCAGGAGGGACACCCAGAAGGGCTACCGCATCCTGACAAATCCTGTGAACACACAACACGCAAAAAGTGACACAGTGAGACAAAAAATAAATAAATAAGTGAATGTGTGCAGATATACTGCCCGGACATCCGGCCGGATCTATAAAAATTTCTCTGATCCTAGCCAGAAGGCCGGGAATCAAGAGGTGAGTGCCACAAGGTGAAGAGATTATGGTGCCCGTGCTTCAACTCAGTGAGCCTATTCTCCCAGTGAGTTTCGGCACCTCGGGGTCACCACTCCCCGAGGCACAAAAGTACCTCGGCTCTAGACCCTCTCAGCCTCATGGCGAGACCCGGAGGGAACAGGTCACATCGGGGCAGCCGTCGAGCTGATTCCTCAGAACCAGCCCCGGAAAGCCCTGGTACACCTGCATCCTCCATGCAGCACCCATCCCCACCAGCATGAAAACTGATAAGAACAGATACTACACTTGATCTTAGCCAAAAGGCCGAGAAGCGATAACCGTGAAAGGGGCGGGCCCAACAAGGTGCCCTTCATGGGCACTATCACTGCTTGCTGTCAGGGAGGCTGCCAGACAATTTTCCATGCACACTCTGGGCTGGGGGGCAGTCAACCACCAGTACACACAGCAGAACCTAAACCCATACCATTATTGCTAAGCAGCAAGACAGGGGCCCATTGCACTCCCACGGGGCCTTTTTAAATGCAATCCATAACCCGGATTTGCCAGGAACCCTTCTTACTCCTCCTACTTGCATGTGACACTGGGCTTAGGATCTGCATAGGAAACACACACACAAGCACACACCTACCTTTGTTGCCTGCAGATGCCTCCTTGGCTGTCCCCAAACGGTATCAAACCAACACCCACGGGAAGCTGTAAGCATAGAGGACATGCCTGCACCCCATTGGACTTACCTGTGTGGGTTAAACCCGGGTTATTTGACAACCTATGGCGGTGATGGTTCTGCTCAGGCAGAGCAGTGCTGATGCTCCTCATAAAGCTGTCGCTGCTGTGAAGGTTCTAGGTGACATCACAAATCCCTATGGTTACATACACAACAAAGCTGGGTTGTTGTTGTTTACACTCTGCAAGGCCTGTGGAAGTGAGTGACATCATAGCACTGTAGTTCTGAGGGTTCTAGATGGATGCAACAATCTCCTGTTGCTTCTATGAAGGCCATAATAGACGACATCACCAAACAGCTCCATAGTCACATACACAGCAAAGGAGAGATGTTGTTTACACCTAGTGATGTCAGTGGTATTGAGTGACATCACAGCACAGTGCTAAGGCTCCTGGGCCTGGACACAGCAGCGGCTGCAATATCTCAACGGAGAATACGTTTATATATATGTGTGTGTGTGCGCGTATATATATATATATATATATATATATATATATATATATATATATTTCTCCGCCGAAATCACTTTTAAACCCATTTCCACCTTTTTTTCCCTTCTCTTCCTCTTACTTTTTTTTCACGTTTTTTTACGTTTTTCTCCTTTTCGCCTCTTTTCTGGGCGTATTATTCTTCTTTTTCTTCTTTTTTTTCGTCTAATGCATACCCCATCAGTGCAGCAATGCTTATTCAATACCGCCAGCAGATGGAGACACTGGGGGATAATTTTCTAAGGATTTATACTGATTTTTCCTGTCTGAATTTGTCGCACAGAAAGTTGCAGGCCAAATATGTGTGACATTTCTGCGACTTTAGCTTCTAGAGCATTTTTACAACATTATACATAGGTGCTGAATACATAAAAAGCGACTGTTCAGCGACAGACAAGTCGCATCGGCTGAAAGTAGGCCAGAATGTCAGTCCATGTTGGAGCAGGTTTAGATACAGTCTAAAGTATAGATCTCAAAGTCTGTGCACAGAATTTAGCAAGGGCCTCGCACCTTCTGATGCATCAGGTAGGTGCACAATAGCATAGCCTAACCCTCTGTACTTTGGTCTATATTGATGCGGGACATAGACAGCCAGCTGATGACCAATCCATTAGTGCAATGGATGGCTGGAAGCATTTGTCTTTGCCTTTGCAATACCACAGAAGCAATGCATGGTCAATGTACAGCAATGACACACCTGTGTGAACAGCCAGGAGACCCCCCCCCCCCATGTTATGTTACATAGTTACATAGTTAGTACGGTCGAAAAAAGACATATGTCCATCAAGTTCAACCAGGGAATTAAGGGGTAGGGGTGTGGCGCGATATTGGGGAAGGGATGAGATTTTATATTTCTTCATAAGCATTAATCTTATTTTGTCAATTAGGAACATTCAGCACCCACCCGCTATCAAGGCAGCTGCCTATCATGTCATGCCCTACCTGCACAGGTGTGCTGGCTACTCAAATGATCCAATTAAGGAGGCCATTTAGTCAGCAGCAGCAGAAGTCCTGTGCCTGGACGCTCCAACAGCGGCCAGACACAAGCAGAAGCAGAAGCAGCAGAAGCAGCAGCAGCACCACCTTTTGTTTTTTGGCTGCAGCAGCAGCAAGGCCCACAGGGCTGGCTAGCTGGCTAGCCAGCAAGCAGGTAGCAATGAAAGTAGGAATCTTTCTTTTTAACCCTGTAAGGGGGTGGTGCACTGTACCCGAAGATACTGCCATATCGGGTCAATGCATAGGGCGACGGAAGCAAGCTTCGAAATCGGCCCCCGTTCTCAAAAATCCATTTAATATATGGTCCCCAGATAGGGGACGTATCAGATATTAAACTGATAAGAACAGATACTACACTTGATCTTAGCCAAAAGGCCGAGAAGCGATAACCGTGAAAGGGGCGGGCCCAACAAGGTGCCCTTCATGGGCACTATCACTGCTTGCTGTCAGGGAGGCTGCCAGACAATTTTCCATGCACACTCTGGGCTGGGGGGCAGTCAACCACCAGTACACACAGCAGAACCTAAACCCATACCATTATTGCTAAGCAGCAAGACAGGGGCCCATTGCACTCCCACGGGGCCTTTTTAAATGCAATCCATAACCCGGATTTGCCAGGAACCCTTCTTACTCCTCCTACTTGCATGTGACACTGGGCTTAGGATCTGCATAGGAAACACACACACAAGCACACACCTACCTTTGTTGCCTGCAGATGCCTCCTTGGCTGTCCCCAAACGGTATCAAACCAACACCCACGGGAAGCTGTAAGCATAGAGGACATGCCTGCACCCCATTGGACTTACCTGTGTGGGTTAAACCCGGGTTATTTGACAACCTATGGCGGTGATGGTTCTGCTCAGGCAGAGCAGTGCTGATGCTCCTCATAAAGCTGTCGCTGCTGTGAAGGTTCTAGGTGACATCACAAATCCCTATGGTTACATACACAACAAAGCTGGGTTGTTGTTGTTTACACTCTGCAAGGCCTGTGGAAGTGAGTGACATCATAGCACTGTAGTTCTGAGGGTTCTAGATGGATGCAACAATCTCCTGTTGCTTCTATGAAGGCCATAATAGACGACATCACCAAACAGCTCCATAGTCACATACACAGCAAAGGAGAGATGTTGTTTACACCTAGTGATGTCAGTGGTATTGAGTGACATCACAGCACAGTGCTAAGGCTCCTGGGCCTGGACACAGCAGCGGCTGCAATATCTCAACGGAGAATACGTTTATATATATGTGTGTTTGTGCGCGTATATATATATATATATATATATATATATATATATATATATATATTTCTCCGCCGAAATCACTTTTAAACCCATTTCCACCTTTTTTTCCCTTCTCTTCCTCTTACTTTTTTTTCAAGTTTTTTTACGTCTTTCTCCTTTTCGCCTCTTTTCTGGGCGTATTATTCTTCTTTTTCTTCTTTTTTTTCGTCTAATGCATACCCCATCAGTGCAGCAATGCTTATTCAATACCGCCAGCAGATGGAGACACTGGGGGATAATTTTCTAAGGATTTATACTGATTTTTCCTGTCTGAATTTGTCGCACAGAAAGTTGCAGGCCAAATATGTGTGACATTTCTGCGACTTTAGCTTCTAGAGCATTTTTACAACATTATACATAGGTGCTGAATACATAAAAAGCGACTGTTCAGCGACAGACAAGTCGCATCGGCTGAAAGTAGGCCAGAATGTCAGTCCATGTTGGAGCAGGTTTAGATACAGTCTAAAGTATAGATCTCAAAGTCTGTGCACAGAATTTAGCAAGGGCCTCGCACCTTCTGATGCATCAGGTAGGTGCACAATAGCATAGCCTAACCCTCTGTACTTTGGTCTATATTGATGCGGGACATAGACAGCCAGCTGATGACCAATCCATTAGTGCAATGGATGGCTGGAAGCATTTGTCTTTGCCTTTGCAATACCACAGAAGCAATGCATGGTCAATGTACAGCAATGACACACCTGTGTGAACAGCCAGGAGACCCCCCCCCCCCCCCATGTTATGTTACATAGTTACATAGTTAGTACGGTCGAAAAAAGACATATGTCCATCAAGTTCAACCAGGGAATTAAGGGGTAGGGGTGTGGCGCGATATTGGGGAAGCGATGAGATTTTATATTTCTTCATAAGCATTAATCTTATTTTGTCAATTAGGAACATTCAGCACCCACCCGCTATCAAGGCAGCTGCCTATCATGTCATGCCCTACCTGCACAGGTGTGCTGGCTACTCAAATGATCCAATTAAGGAGGCCATTTAGTCAGCAGCAGCAGAAGTCCTGTGCCTGGACGCTCCAACAGCGGCCAGACACAAGCAGAAGCAGAAGCAGCAGAAGCAGCAGCAGCACCACCTTTTGTTTTTTGGCTGCAGCAGCAGCAAGGCCCACAGGGCTGGCTAGCTGGCTAGCCAGCAAGCAGGTAGCAATGAAAGTAGGAATCTTTCTTTTTAACCCTGTAAGGGGGTGGTGCACTGTACCCGAAGATACTGTCATATCGGGTCAATGCATAGGGCGACAGAAGCAAGCTTCGAAATCGGCCCCCGTTCTCAAAAATCCATTTAATATATGGTCCCCAGATAGGGGACGTATCAGATATTAAACTGATAAGAACAGATACTACACTTGATCTTAGCCAAAAGGCCGAGAAGCGATAACCGTGAAAGGGGCGGGCCCAACAAGGTGCCCTTCATGGGCACTATCACTGCTTGCTGTCAGGGAGGCTGCCAGACAATTTTCCATGCACACTCTGGGCTGGGGGGCAGTCAACCACCAGTACACACAGCAGAACCTAAACCCATACCATTATTGCTAAGCAGCAAGACAGGGGCCCATTGCACTCCCACGGGGCCTTTTTAAATGCAATCCATAACCCGGATTTGCCAGGAACCCTTCTTACTCCTCCTACTTGCATGTGACACTGGGCTTAGGATCTGCATAGGAAACACACACACAAGCACACACCTACCTTTGTTGCCTGCAGATGCCTCCTTGGCTGTCCCCAAACGGTATCAAACCAACACCCACGGGAAGCTGTAAGCATAGAGGACATGCCTGCACCCCATTGGACTTACCTGTGTGGGTTAAACCCGGGTTATTTGACAACCTATGGCGGTGATGGTTCTGCTCAGGCAGAGCAGTGCTGATGCTCCTCATAAAGCTGTCGCTGCTGTGAAGGTTCTAGGTGACATCACAAATCCCTATGGTTACATACACAACAAAGCTGGGTTGTTGTTGTTTACACTCTGCAAGGCCTGTGGAAGTGAGTGACATCATAGCACTGTAGTTCTGAGGGTTCTAGATGGATGCAACAATCTCCTGTTGCTTCTATGAAGGCCATAATAGACGACATCACCAAACAGCTCCATAGTCACATACACAGCAAAGGAGAGATGTTGTTTACACCTAGTGATGTCAGTGGTATTGAGTGACATCACAGCACAGTGCTAAGGCTCCTGGGCCTGGACACAGCAGCGGCTGCAATATCTCAACGGAGAATACGTTTATATATATGTGTGTGTGTGCGCGTATATATATATATATATATATATATATATATATATATATATATATATATTTCTCCGCCGAAATCACTTTTAAACCCATTTCCACCTTTTTTTCCCTTCTCTTCCTCTTACTTTTTTTTCAAGTTTTTTTACGTTTTTCTCCTTTTCGCCTCTTTTCTGGGCGTATTATTCTTCTTTTTCTTCTTTTTTTTCCTCTAATGCATACCCCATCAGTGCAGCAATGCTTATTCAATACCGCCAGCAGATGGAGACACTGGGGGATAATTTTCTAAGGATTTATACTGATTTTTCCTGTCTGAATTTGTCGCACAGAAAGTTGCAGGCCAAATATGTGTGACATTTCTGCGACTTTAGCTTCTAGAGCATTTTTACAACATTATACATAGGTGCTGAATACATAAAAAGCGACTGTTCAGCGACAGACAAGTCGCATCGGCTGAAAGTAGGCCAGAATGTCAGTCCATGTTGGAGCAGGTTTAGATACAGTCTAAAGTATAGATCTCAAAGTCTGTGCACAGAATTTAGCAAGGGCCTCGCACCTTCTGATGCATCAGGTAGGTGCACAATAGCATAGCCTAACCCTCTGTACTTTGGTCTATATTGATGCGGGACATAGACAGCCAGCTGATGACCAATCCATTAGTGCAATGGATGGCTGGAAGCATTTGTCTTTGCCTTTGCAATACCACAGAAGCAATGCATGGTCAATGTACAGCAATGACACACCTGTGTGAACAGCCAGGAGACCCCCCCCCCCCCCCCCCCCCATGTTATGTTACATAGTTACATAGTTAGTACGGTCGAAAAAAGACATATGTCCATCAAGTTCAACCAGGGAATTAAGGGGTAGGGGTGTGGCGCGATATTGGGGAAGGGATGAGATTTTATATTTCTTCATAAGCATTAATCTTATTTTGTCAATTAGGAACATTCAGCACCCACCCGCTATCAAGGCAGCTGCCTATCATGTCATGCCCTACCTGCACAGGTGTGCTGGCTACTCAAATGATCCAATTAAGGAGGCCATTTAGTCAGCAGCAGCAGAAGTCCTGTGCCTGGACGCTCCAACAGCGGCCAGACACAAGCAGAAGCAGAAGCAGCAGAAGCAGCAGCAGCACCACCTTTTGTTTTTTGGCTGCAGCAGCAGCAAGGCCCACAGGGCTGGCTAGCTGGCTAGCCAGCAAGCAGGTAGCAATGAAAGTAGGAATCTTTCTTTTTAACCCTGTAAGGGGGTGGTGCACTGTACCCGAAGATACTGCCATATCGGGTCAATGCATAGGGCGACGGAAGCAAGCTTCGAAATCGGCCCCCGTTCTCAAAAATCCATTTAATATATGGTCCCCAGATAGGGGACGTATCAGATATTAAACTGATAAGAACAGATACTACACTTGATCTTAGCCAAAAGGCCGAGAAGCGATAACCGTGAAAGGGGCGGGCCCAACAAGGTGCCCTTCATGGGCACTATCACTGCTTGCTGTCAGGGAGGCTGCCAGACAATTTTCCATGCACACTCTGGGCTGGGGGGCAGTCAACCACCAGTACACACAGCAGAACCTAAACCCATACCATTATTGCTAAGCAGCAAGACAGGGGCCCATTGCACTCCCACGGGGCCTTTTTAAATGCAATCCATAACCCGGATTTGCCAGGAACCCTTCTTACTCCTCCTACTTGCATGTGACACTGGGCTTAGGATCTGCATAGGAAACACACACACAAGCACACACCTACCTTTGTTGCCTGCAGATGCCTCCTTGGCTGTCCCCAAACGGTATCAAACCAACACCCACGGGAAGCTGTAAGCATAGAGGACATGCCTGCACCCCATTGGACTTACCTGTGTGGGTTAAACCCGGGTTATTTGACAACCTATGGCGGTGATGGTTCTGCTCAGGCAGAGCAGTGCTGATGCTCCTCATAAAGCTGTCGCTGCTGTGAAGGTTCTAGGTGACATCACAAATCCCTATGGTTACATACACAACAAAGCTGGGTTGTTGTTGTTTACACTCTGCAAGGCCTGTGGAAGTGAGTGACATCATAGCACTGTAGTTCTGAGGGTTCTAGATGGATGCAACAATCTCCTGTTGCTTCTATGAAGGCCATAATAGACGACATCACCAAACAGCTCCATAGTCACATACACAGCAAAGGAGAGATGTTGTTTACACCTAGTGATGTCAGTGGTATTGAGTGACATCACAGCACAGTGCTAAGGCTCCTGGGCCTGGACACAGCAGCGGCTGCAATATCTCAACGGAGAATACGTTTATATATATGTGTGTGTGTGCGCGTATATATATATATATATATATATATATATATATATATATATATTTCTCCGCCGAAATCACTTTTAAACCCATTTCCACCTTTTTTTCCCTTCTCTTCCTCTTACTTTTTTTTCACATTTTTTTAAGTTTTTCTCCTTTTCGCCTCTTTTCTGGGCGTATTATTCTTCTTTTTCTTCTTTTTTTTCGTCTAATGCATACCCCATCAGTGCAGCAATGCTTATTCAATACCGCCAGCAGATGGAGACACTGGGGGATAATTTTCTAAGGATTTATACTGATTTTTCCTGTCTGAATTTGTCGCACAGAAAGTTGCAGGCCAAATATGTGTGACATTTCTGCGACTTTAGCTTCTAGAGCATTTTTACAACATTATACATAGGTGCTGAATACATAAAAAGCGACTGTTCAGCGACAGACAAGTCGCATCGGCTGAAAGTAGGCCAGAATGTCAGTCCATGTTGGAGCAGGTTTAGATACAGTCTAAAGTATAGATCTCAAAGTCTGTGCACAGAATTTAGCAAGGGCCTCGCACCTTCTGATGCATCAGGTAGGTGCACAATAGCATAGCCTAACCCTCTGTACTTTGGTCTATATTGATGCGGGACATAGACAGCCAGCTGATGACCAATCCATTAGTGCAATGGATGGCTGGAAGCATTTGTCTTTGCCTTTGCAATACCACAGAAGCAATGCATGGTCAATGTACAGCAATGACACACCTGTGTGAACAGCCAGGAGACCCCCCCCCCCCCCCCATGTAATGTTACATAGTTACATAGTTAGTACGGTCGAAAAAAGACATATGTCCATCAAGTTCAACCAGGGAATTAAGGGGTAGGGGTGTGGCGCGATATTGGGGAAGGGATGAGATTTTATATTTCTTCATAAGCATTAATCTTATTTTGTCAATTAGGAACATTCAGCACCCACCCGCTATCAAGGCAGCTGCCTATCATGTCATGCCCTACCTGCACAGGTGTGCTGGCTACTCAAATGATCCAATTAAGGAGGCCATTTAGTCAGCAGCAGCAGAAGTCCTGTGCCTGGACGCTCCAACAGCGGCCAGACACAAGCAGAAGCAGAAGCAGCAGAAGCAGCAGCAGCACCACCTTTTGTTTTTTGGCTGCAGCAGCAGCAAGGCCCACAGGGCTGGCTAGCTGGCTAGCCAGCAAGCAGGTAGCAATGAAAGTAGGAATCTTTCTTTTTAACCCTGTAAGGGGGTGGTGCACTGTACCCGAAGATACTGCCATATCGGGTCAATGCATAGGGCGACGGAAGCAAGCTTCGAAATCGGCCCCCGTTCTCAAAAATCCATTTAATATATGGTCCCCAGATAGGGGACGTATCAGATATTAAACTGATAAGAACAGATACTACACTTGATCTTAGCCAAAAGGCCGAGAAGCGATAACCGTGAAAGGGGCGGGCCCAACAAGGTGCCCTTCATGGGCACTATCACTGCTTGCTGTCAGGGAGGCTGCCAGACAATTTTCCATGCACACTCTGGGCTGGGGGGCAGTCAACCACCAGTACACACAGCAGAACCTAAACCCATACCATTATTGCTAAGCAGCAAGACAGGGGCCCATTGCACTCCCACGGGGCCTTTTTAAATGCAATCCATAACCCGGATTTGCCAGGAACCCTTCTTACTCCTCCTACTTGCATGTGACACTGGGCTTAGGATCTGCATAGGAAACACACACACAAGCACACACCTACCTTTGTTGCCTGCAGATGCCTCCTTGGCTGTCCCCAAACGGTATCAAACCAACACCCACGGGAAGCTGTAAGCATAGAGGACATGCCTGCACCCCATTGGACTTACCTGTGTGGGTTAAACCCGGGTTATTTGACAACCTATGGCGGTGATGGTTCTGCTCAGGCAGAGCAGTGCTGATGCTCCTCATAAAGCTGTCGCTGCTGTGAAGGTTCTAGGTGACATCACAAATCCCTATGGTTACATACACAACAAAGCTGGGTTGTTGTTGTTTACACTCTGCAAGGCCTGTGGAAGTGAGTGACATCATAGCACTGTAGTTCTGAGGGTTCTAGATGGATGCAACAATCTCCTGTTGCTTCTATGAAGGCCATAATAGACGACATCACCAAACAGCTCCATAGTCACATACACAGCAAAGGAGAGATGTTGTTTACACCTAGTGATGTCACTGGTTTTGAGTGACATCACAGCACAGTGCTAAGGCTCCTGGGCCTGGACACAGCAGCGGCTGCAATATCTCAACGGAGAATACGTTTATATATATGTGTGTGTGTGCGCGTATATATATATATATATATATATATATATATATATATATATATATATATTTCTCCGCCGAAATCACTTTTAAACCCATTTCCACCTTTTTTTCCCTTCTCTTCCTCTTACTTTTTTTTCCCGTTTTTTTACATTTTTCTCCTTTTCGCCTCTTTTCTGGGCGTATTATTCTTCTTTTTCTTCTTTTTTTTCGTCTAATGCATACCCCATCAGTGCAGCAATGCTTATTCAATACCGCCAGCAGATGGAGACACTGGGGGATAATTTTCTAAGGATTTATACTGATTTTTCCTGTCTGAATTTGTCGCACAGAAAGTTGCAGGCCAAATATGTGTGACATTTCTGCGACTTTAGCTTCTAGAGCATTTTTACAACATTATACATAGGTGCTGAATACATAAAAAGCGACTGTTCAGCGACAGACAAGTCGCATCGGCTGAAAGTAGGCCAGAATGTCAGTCCATGTTGGAGCAGGTTTAGATACAGTCTAAAGTATAGATCTCAAAGTCTGTGCACAGAATTTAGCAAGGGCCTCGCACCTTCTGATGCATCAGGTAGGTGCACAATAGCATAGCCTAACCCTCTGTACTTTGGTCTATATTGATGCGGGACATAGACAGCCAGCTGATGACCAATCCATTAGTGCAATGGATGGCTGGAAGCATTTGTCTTTGCCTTTGCAATACCACAGAAGCAATGCATGGTCAATGTACAGCAATGACACACCTGTGTGAACAGCCAGGAGACCCCCCCCCCCCCCATGTTATGTTACATAGTTACATAGTTAGTACGGTCGAAAAAAGACATATGTCCATCAAGTTCAACCAGGGAATTAAGGGGTAGGGGTGTGGCGCGATATTGGGGAAGGGATGAGATTTTATATTTCTTCATAAGCATTAATCTTATTTTGTCAATTAGGAACATTCAGCACCCACCCGCTATCAAGGCAGCTGCCTATCATGTCATGCCCTACCTGCACAGGTGTGCTGGCTACTCAAATGATCCAATTAAGGAGGCCATTTAGTCAGCAGCAGCAGAAGTCCTGTGCCTGGACGCTCCAACAGCGGCCAGACACAAGCAGAAGCAGAAGCAGCAGAAGCAGCAGCAGCACCACCTTTTGTTTTTTGGCTGCAGCAGCAGCAAGGCCCACAGGGCTGGCTAGCTGGCTAGCCAGCAAGCAGGTAGCAATGAAAGTAGGAATCTTTCTTTTTAACCCTGTAAGGGGGTGGTGCACTGTACCCGAAGATACTGCCATATCGGGTCAATGCATAGGGCGACGGAAGCAAGCTTCGAAATCGGCCCCCGTTCTCAAAAATGCATTTAATATATGGTCCCCAGATAGGGGACGTATCAGATATTAAACTGATAAGAACAGATACTACACTTGATCTTAGCCAAAAGGCCGAGAAGCGATAACCGTGAAAGGGGCGGGCCCAACAAGGTGCCCTTCATGGGCACTATCACTGCTTGCTGTCAGGGAGGCTGCCAGACAATTTTCCATGCACACTCTGGGCTGGGGGGCAGTCAACCACCAGTACACACAGCAGAACCTAAACCCATACCATTATTGCTAAGCAGCAAGACAGGGGCCCATTGCACTCCCACGGGGCCTTTTTAAATGCAATCCATAACCCGGATTTGCCAGGAACCCTTCTTACTCCTCCTACTTGCATGTGACACTGGGCTTAGGATCTGCATAGGAAACACACACACAAGCACACACCTACCTTTGTTGCCTGCAGATGCCTCCTTGGCTGTCCCCAAACGGTATCAAACCAACACCCACGGGAAGCTGTAAGCATAGAGGACATGCCTGCACCCCATTGGACTTACCTGTGTGGGTTAAACCCGGGTTATTTGACAACCTATGGCGGTGATGGTTCTGCTCAGGCAGAGCAGTGCTGATGCTCCTCATAAAGCTGTCGCTGCTGTGAAGGTTCTAGGTGACATCACAAATCCCTATGGTTACATACACAACAAAGCTGGGTTGTTGTTGTTTACACTCTGCAAGGCCTGTGGAAGTGAGTGACATCATAGCACTGTAGTTCTGAGGGTTCTAGATGGATGCAACAATCTCCTGTTGCTTCTATGAAGGCCATAATAGACGACATCACCAAACAGCTCCATAGTCACATACACAGCAAAGGAGAGATGTTGTTTACACCTAGTGATGTCAGTGGTATTGAGTGACATCACAGCACAGTGCTAAGGCTCCTGGGCCTGGACACAGCAGCGGCTGCAATATCTCAACGGAGAATACGTTTATATATATGTGTGTGTGTGCGCGTATATATATATATATATATATATATATATATATATATATTTCTCCGCCGAAATCACTTTTAAACCCATTTCCACCTTTTTTTCCCTTCTCTTCCTCTTACTTTTTTTTCACGTTTTTTTACGTTTTTCTCCTTTTCGCCTCTTTTCTGGGCGTATTATTCTTCTTTTTCTTCTTTTTTTTCGTCTAATGCATACCCCATCAGTGCAGCAATGCTTATTCAATACCGCCAGCAGATGGAGACACTGGGGGATAATTTTCTAAGGATGTATACTGATTTTTCCTGTCTGAATTTGTCGCACAGAAAGTTGCAGGCCAAATATGTGTGACATTTCTGCGACTTTAGCTTCTAGAGCATTTTTACAACATTATACATAGGTGCTGAATACATAAAAAGCGACTGTTCAGCGACAGACAAGTCGCATCGGCTGAAAGTAGGCCAGAATGTCAGTCCATGTTGGAGCAGGTTTAGATACAGTCTAAAGTATAGATCTCAAAGTCTGTGCACAGAATTTAGCAAGGGCCTCGCACCTTCTGATGCATCAGGTAGGTGCACAATAGCATAGCCTAACCCTCTGTACTTTGGTCTATATTGATGCGGGACATAGACAGCCAGCTGATGACCAATCCATTAGTGCAATGGATGGCTGGAAGCATTTGTCTTTGCCTTTGCAATACCACAGAAGCAATGCATGGTCAATGTACAGCAATGACACACCTGTGTGAACAGCCAGGAGACCCCCCCCCCCCCCCCCATGTTATGTTACATAGTTACATAGTTAGTACGGTCGAAAAAAGACATATGTCCATCAAGTTCAAACAGGGAATTAAGGGGTAGGGGTGTGGCGCGATATTGGGGAAGGGATGAGATTTTATATTTCTTCATAAGCATTAATCTTATTTTGTCAATTAGGAACATTCAGCACCCACCCGCTATCAAGGCAGCTGCCTATCATGTCATGCCCTACCTGCACAGGTGTGCTGGCTACTCAAATGATCCAATTAAGGAGGCCATTTAGTCAGCAGCAGCAGAAGTCCTGTGCCTGGACGCTCCAACAGCGGCCAGACACAAGCAGAAGCAGAAGCAGCAGAAGCAGCAGAAGCAGCACCACCTTTTGTTTTTTGGCTGCAGCAGCAGCAAGGCCCACAGGGCTGGCTAGCTGGCTACCCAGCAAGCAGGTAGCAATGAAAGTAGGAATCTTTCTTTTTAACCCTGTAAGGGGGTGGTGCACTGTACCCGAAGATACTGCCATATCGGGTCAATGCATAGGGCGACGGAAGCAAGCTTCGAAATCGGCCCCCGTTCTCAAAAATCCATTTAATATATGGTCCCCAGATAGGGGACGTATCAGATATTAAACTGATAAGAACAGATACTACACTTGATCTTAGCCAAAAGGCCGAGAAGCGATAACCGTGAAAGGGGCGGGCCCAACAAGGTGCCCTTCATGGGCACTATCACTGCTTGCTGTCAGGGAGGCTGCCAGACAATTTTCCATGCACACTCTGGGCTGGGGGGCAGTCAACCACCAGTACACACAGCAGAACCTAAACCCATACCATTATTGCTAAGCAGCAAGACAGGGGCCCATTGCACTCCCACGGGGCCTTTTTAAATGCAATCCATAACCCGGATTTGCCAGGAACCCTTCTTACTCCTCCTACTTGCATGTGACACTGGGCTTAGGATCTGCATAGGAAACACACACACAAGCACACACCTACCTTTGTTGCCTGCAGATGCCTCCTTGGCTGTCCCCAAACGGTATCAAACCAACACCCACGGGAAGCTGTAAGCATAGAGGACATGCCTGCACCCCATTGGACTTACCTGTGTGGGTTAAACCCGGGTTATTTGACAACCTATGGCGGTGATGGTTCTGCTCAGGCAGAGCAGTGCTGATGCTCCTCATAAAGCTGTCGCTGCTGTGAAGGTTCTAGGTGACATCACAAATCCCTATGGTTACATACACAACAAAGCTGGGTTGTTGTTGTTTACACTCTGCAAGGCCTGTGGAAGTGAGTGACATCATAGCACTGTAGTTCTGAGGGTTCTAGATGGATGCAACAATCTCCTGTTGCTTCTATGAAGGCCATAATAGACGACATCACCAAACAGCTCCATAGTCACATACACAGCAAAGGAGAGATGTTGTTTACACCTAGTGATGTCAGTGGTATTGAGTGACATCACAGCACAGTGCTAAGGCTCCTGGGCCTGGACACAGCAGCGGCTGCAATATCTCAACGGAGAATACGTTTATATATATGTGTGTGTGTGCGCGTATATATATATATATATATATATATATATATATATATATATATATATATTTCTCCGCCTAAATCACTTTTAAACCCATTTCCACCTTTTTTTCCCTTCTCTTCCTCTTACTTTTTTTTCACGTTTTTTTACGTTTTTCTCCTTTTCGCCTCTTTTCTGGGCGTATTATTCTTCTTTTTCTTCTTTTTTTTCGTCTAATGCATACCCCATCAGTGCAGCAATGCTTATTCAATACCGCCAGCAGATGGAGACACTGGGGGATAATTTTCTAAGGATTTATACTGATTTTTCCTGTCTGAATTTGTCGCACAGAAAGTTGCAGGCCAAATATGTGTGACATTTCTGCGACTTTAGCTTCTAGAGCATTTTTACAACATTATACATAGGTGCTGAATACATAAAAAGCGACTGTTCAGCGACAGACAAGTCGCATCGGCTGAAAGTAGGCCAGAATGTCAGTCCATGTTGGAGCAGGTTTAGATACAGTCTAAAGTATAGATCTCAAAGTCTGTGCACAGAATTTAGCAAGGGCCTCGCACCTTCTGATGCATCAGGTAGGTGCACAATAGCATAGCCTAACCCTCTGTACTTTGGTCTATATTGATGCGGGACATAGACAGCCAGCTGATGACCAATCCATTAGTGCAATGGATGGCTGGAAGCATTTGTCTTTGCCTTTGCAATACCACAGAAGCAATGCATGGTCAATGTACAGCAATGACACACCTGTGTGAACAGCCAGGAGACACCCCCCCCCCCCCCCCCATGTTATGTTACATAGTTACATAGTTAGTACGGTCGAAAAAAGACATATGTCCATCAAGTTCAACCAGGGAATTAAGGGGTAGGGGTGTGGCGCGATATTGGGGAAGGGATGAGATTTTATATTTCTTCATAAGCATTAATCTTATTTTGTCAATTAGGAACATTCAGCACCCACCCGCTATCAAGGCAGCTGCCTATCATGTCATGCCCTACCTGCACAGGTGTGCTGGCTACTCAAATGATCCAATTAAGGAGGCCATTTAGTCAGCAGCAGCAGAAGTCCTGTGCCTGGACGCTCCAACAGCGGCCAGACACAAGCAGAAGCAGAAGCAGCAGAAGCAGCAGCAGCACCACCTTTTGTTTTTTGGCTGCAGCAGCAGCAAGGCCCACAGGGCTGGCTAGCTGGCTAGCCAGCAAGCAGGTAGCAATGAAAGTAGGAATCTTTCTTTTTAACCCTGTAAGGGGGTGGTGCACTGTACCCGAAGATACTGCCATATCGGGTCAATGCATAGGGCGACGGAAGCAAGCTTCGAAATCGGCCCCCGTTCTCAAAAATCCATTTAATATATGGTCCCCAGATAGGGGACGTATCAGATATTAAACTGATAAGAACAGATACTACACTTGATCTTAGCCAAAAGGCCGAGAAGCGATAACCGTGAAAGGGGCGGGCCCAACAAGGTGCCCTTCATGGGCACTATCACTGCTTGCTGTCAGGGAGGCTGCCAGACAATTTTCCATGCACACTCTGGGCTGGGGGGCAGTCAACCACCAGTACACACAGCAGAACCTAAACCCATACCATTATTGCTAAGCAGCAAGACAGGGGCCCATTGCACTCCCACGGGGCCTTTTTAAATGCAATCCATAACCCGGATTTGCCAGGAACCCTTCTTACTCCTCCTACTTGCATGTGACACTGGGCTTAGGATCTGCATAGGAAACACACACACACAAGCACACACCTACCTTTGTTGCCTGCAGATGCCTCCTTGGCTGTCCCCAAACGGTATCAAACCAACACCCACGGGAAGCTGTAAGCATAGAGGACATGCCTGCACCCCATTGGACTTACCTGTGTGGGTTAAACCCGGGTTATTTGACAACCTATGGCGGTGATGGTTCTGCTCAGGCAGAGCAGTGCTGATGCTCCTCATAAAGCTGTCGCTGCTGTGAAGGTTCTAGGTGACATCACAAATCCCTATGGTTACATACACAACAAAGCTGGGTTGTTGTTGTTTACACTCTGCAAGGCCTGTGGAAGTGAGTGACATCATAGCACTGTAGTTCTGAGGGTTCTAGATGGATGCAACAATCTCCTGTTGCTTCTATGAAGGCCATAATAGACGACATCACCAAACAGCTCCATAGTCACATACACAGCAAAGGAGAGATGTTGTTTACACCTAGTGATGTCAGTGGTATTGAGTGACATCACAGCACAGTGCTAAGGCTCCTGGGCCTGGACACAGCAGCGGCTGCAATATCTCAACGGAGAATACGTTTATATATATGTGTGTGTGTGCGCGTATATATATATATATATATATATATATATATATATATATATATTTCTCCGCCGAAATCACTTTTAAACCCATTTCCACCTTTTTTTCCCTTCTCTTCCTCTTACTTTTTTTTCACGTTTTTTTACGTTTTTCTCCTTTTCGCCTCTTTTCTGGGCGTATTATTCTTCTTTTTCTTCTTTTTTTTCGTCTAATGCATACCCCATCAGTGCAGCAATGCTTATTCAATACCGCCAGCAGATGGAGACACTGGGGGATAATTTTCTAAGGATTTATACTGATTTTTCCTGTCTGAATTTGTCGCACAGAAAGTTGCAGGCCAAATATGTGTGACATTTCTGCGACTTTAGCTTCTAGAGCATTTTTACAACATTATACATAGGTGCTGAATACATAAAAAGCGACTGTTCAGCGACAGACAAGTCGCATCGGCTGAAAGTAGGCCAGAATGTCAGTCCATGTTGGAGCAGGTTTAGATACAGTCTAAAGTATAGATCTCAAAGTCTGTGCACAGAATTTAGCAAGGGCCTCGCACCTTCTGATGCATCAGGTAGGTGCACAATAGCATAGCCTAACCCTCTGTACTTTGGTCTATATTGATGCGGGACATAGACAGCCAGCTGATGACCAATCCATTAGTGCAATGGATGGCTGGAAGCATTTGTCTTTGCCTTTGCAATACCACAGAAGCAATGCAATGCATGGTCAATGTACAGCAATGACACACCTGTGTGAACAGCCAGGAGACCCCCCCCCATGTTATGTTACATAGTTACATAGTTAGTACGGTCGAAAAAAGACATATGTCCATCAAGTTCAACCAGGGAATTAAGGGGTAGGGGTGTGGCGCGATATTGGGGAAGGGATGAGATTTTATATTTCTTCATAAGCATTAATCTTATTTTGTCAATTAGGAACATTCAGCACCCACCCGCTATCAAGGCAGCTGCCTATCATGTCATGCCCTACCTGCACAGGTGTGCTGGCTACTAAAATGATCCAATTAAGGAGGCCATTTAGTCAGCAGCAGCAGAAGTCCTGTGCCTGGACGCTCCAACAGCGGCCAGACACAAGCAGAAGCAGAAGCAGCAGAAGCAGCAGCAGCACCACCTTTTGTTTTTTGGCTGCAGCAGCAGCAAGGCCCACAGGGCTGGCTAGCTGGCTAGCCAGCAAGCAGGTAGCAATGAAAGTAGGAATCTTTCTTTTTAACCCTGTAAGGGGGTGGTGCACTGTACCCGAAGATACTGCCATATCGGGTCAATGCATAGGGCGACGGAAGCAAGCTTCGAAATCGGCCCCCGTTCTCAAAAATCCATTTAATATATGGTCCCCAGATAGGGGACGTATCAGATATTAAACTGATAAGAACAGATACTACACTTGATCTTAGCCAAAAGGCCGAGAAGCGATAACCGTGAAAGGGGCGGGCCCAACAAGGTGCCCTTCATGGGCACTATCACTGCCTGCTGTCAGGGAGGCTGCCAGACAATTTTCCATGCACACTCTGGGCTGGGGGGCAGTCAACCACCAGTACACACAGCAGAACCTAAACCCATACCATTATTGCTAAGCAGCAAGACAGGGGCCCATTGCACTCCCACGGGGCCTTTTTAAATGCAATCCATAACCCGGATTTGCCAGGAACCCTTCTTACTCCTCCTACTTGCATGTGACACTGGGCTTAGGATCTGCATAGGAAACACACACACAAGCACACACCTACCTTTGTTGCCTGCAGATGCCTCCTTGGCTGTCCCCAAACGGTATCAAACCAACACCCACGGGAAGCTGTAAGCATAGAGGACATGCCTGCACCCCATTGGACTTACCTGTGTGGGTTAAACCCGGGTTATTTGACAACCTATGGCGGTGATGGTTCTGCTCAGGCAGAGCAGTGCTGATGCTCCTCATAAAGCTGTCGCTGCTGTGAAGGTTCTAGGTGACATCACAAATCCCTATGGTTACATACACAACAAAGCTGGGTTGTTGTTGTTTACACTCTGCAAGGCCTGTGGAAGTGAGTGACATCATAGCACTGTAGTTCTGAGGGTTCTAGATGGATGCAACAATCTCCTGTTGCTTCTATGAAGGCCATAATAGACGACATCACCAAACAGCTCCATAGTCACATACACAGCAAGGAGAGATGTTGTTTACACCTAGTGATGTCAGTGGTATTGAGTGACATCACAGCACAGTGCTAAGGCTCCTGGGCCTGGACACAGCAGCGGCTGCAATATCTCAACGGAGAATAAGTTTATATATATGTGTGTGTGTGCGCGTATATATATATATATATATATATATATATATATATTTCTCCGCCGAAATCACTTTTAAACCCATTTCCACCTTTTTTTCCCTTCTCTTCCTCTTACTTTTTTTTCACGTTTTTTTAAGTTTTTCTCCTTTTCGCCTCTTTTCTGGGCGTATTATTCTTCTTTTTCTTCTTTTTTTTCGTCTAATGCATACCCCATCAGTGCAGCAATGCTTATTCAATACCGCCAGCAGATGGAGACACTGGGGGATAATTTTCTAAGGATTTATACTGATTTTTCCTGTCTGAATTTGTCGCACAGAAAGTTGCAGGCCAAATATGTGTGACATTTCTGCGACTTTAGCTTCTAGAGCATTTTTACAACATTATACATAGGTGCTGAATACATAAAAAGCGACTGTTCAGCGACAGACAAGTCGCATCGGCTGAAAGTAGGCCAGAATGTCAGTCCATGTTGGAGCAGGTTTAGATACAGTCTAAAGTATAGATCTCAAAGTCTGTGCACAGAATTTAGCAAGGGCCTCGCACCTTCTGATGCATCAGGTAGGTGCACAATAGCATAGCCTAACCCTCTGTACTTTGGTCTATATTGATGCGGGACATAGACAGCCAGCTGATGACCAATCCATTAGTGCAATGGATGGCTGGAAGCATTTGTCTTTGCCTTTGCAATACCACAGAAGCAATGCATGGTCAATGTACAGCAATGACACACCTGTGTGAACAGCCAGGAGACCCCCCCCCCCATGTTATGTTACATAGTTACATAGTTAGTACGGTCGAAAAAAGACATATGTCCATCAAGTTCAACCAGGGAATTAAGGGGTAGGGGTGTGGCGCGATATTGGGGAAGGGATGAGATTTTATATTTCTTCATAAGCATTAATCTTATTTTGTCAATTAGGAACATTCAGCACCCACCCGCTATCAAGGCAGCTGCCTATCATGTCATGCCCTACCTGCACAGGTGTGCTGGCTACTCAAATGATCCAATTAAGGAGGCCATTTAGTCAGCAGCAGCAGAAGTCCTGTGCCTGGACGCTCCAACAGCGGCCAGACACAAGCAGAAGCAGAAGCAGCAGAAGCAGCAGCAGCACCACCTTTTGTTTTTTGGCTGCAGCAGCAGCAAGGCCCACAGGGCTGGCTAGCTGGCTAGCCAGCAAGCAGGTAGCAATGAAAGTAGGAATCTTTCTTTTTAACCCTGTAAGGGGGTGGTGCACTGTACCCGAAGATACTGCCATATCGGGTCAATGCATAGGGCGACGGAAGCAAGCTTCGAAATCGGCCCCCGTTCTCAAAAATCCATTTAATATATGGTCCCCAGATAGGGGACGTATCAGATATTAAACTGATAAGAACAGATTTTTTTTTTTTTTTTTTTTTTAAACCCTCAGATAAGGGATGAAAGTACTCAAAACAATACTTTCAAAACTGGCATTACAAACTTTCTGTAACACACAACCCTCTCATCATCGGGAACTTTATTTATAATCAAAAACAGACAAAATTACAAGTACATGAAAAACATCAAGATAAATCAACAGAATGAATCCATTTTTTCGTTTTCCAAATACCCTCCGCATCAATCCCACCCCTCCTAGCATCCCACAAATAACACAAATAAAGCTTTCCTAACACCATCCTCACACTATTATTTACACTTATTTCCTTTCTCAAAAACAAATAAACATTCCGAACATCCCATAAGACTTCTTTAATACACGACAACAATAACCACAACACTCTTTCATTCTGACCACCACTCACACATAATCCAAACATCATCATTTCATAATACAAAAATTCCACACCTGTTAATTCCTTGCACAAAGGCCCAAGTTTTCTCACAACCTCACGAGCATACTTACAATTCCAAAAAAGATGAATAACACTTTCAAAACCATTACAATTCTCCCTAGGACACACATCACATCTCACCAAACCCCTTGCTTTCTGAAACTCTCTCACTGGCAACACCCCATGCAAACTTTGCCATACAATCTCCTTTTGCTTATTAGACATACCATCCATCCTCACTTTCTTCCAAACTTTTTCCACATCCGCTCCTCTCACAGAATTAATATTACATACAACCTCTTTACTCTCAATCATTTTCATCACCAAACGTTTATTCTTCAAAACACTCACCTCTTCTTCTATCAACTCAAATTTCTCCAAAAACCTCACAACCCACTCATACCATTTAGGAACCTCAAAAGCAATAGGCCTATTCAAATCCCTCTCACACCACTTCAACCTGACAAAAAATCTACCAGCCAGAAATCTTGTCATACAGGACACCTTTCTATCACTCCCAATAATAGCTAAAATAAAAACTAAAATATTCACTCCAAAGTACACCTCCAAATTTGGAAAACTCATACCACCCTTCTTCCAATTTTTCACCACTATTTCTCTCCTCAACCTCTCAACTTTAGAACCCCAAAAAAAGACAAACAGAACCCTGTTCAAGCTCCTCAAACCCATATAATGGGGAGGAAAAATCATAGCAACATACAGAAAAATTGGTAACACAACACTTTTAATAACTACAATCTTCCCAATGAAGGAAAGACTTCTCAAACTCCAATAATTTAGACGCAACTCCACCTTCTTTTTCGCCTCCTCCCAACTCTCTTTCCCATCCAAATCGTCACTAAACTTAATCCCCAACACTTTAATAGACCCCTCCACAACATTCACCCCAACATCTCTACTTAATCTACTCTCACCAAAACACTTACATTCACTCTTTAACCAATTAACCTTAAAAGCAGATGCACCACAAAAAATAGACACTAAAAGTTTCACCCTCCTCACAGCGGACTCAGAATCACACAGGACACATACATCATCCATATAAGCATTAACTTTAAACTCCCTTCCATCACTACCAGGAATGCGTACACCTCTCACTATCTTATCCCTCCTAATCATACATACCAGAGGCTCAATAGCACATATAAATGCCACTGGTGATAAAGGACACCCCTGCCTAACCCCTGAGAACACATTCACTCTTCTCCCCACACATCCATTAACAAGCATCCTACTATATATTTTATCATACAAACTCCTAACTCTCCACACAAAGTCACTCGGAAAACCCATACGCAACAACACCCTGAACAAGAAACTATGAGACAGCCTATCATACGCTTTTTCAAAATCTAATGACAACAAACACACATCTTGCTTCCTACTCTTACAATCCCACAAACAATCTCTCAACAAACACAAACTCTCCTGTATACGACGTCCAGGCACAGCACAAAACTGATCATCACCCACCACGCTTTCAACAACATCTCTCATCCGATTGGCAATAATTTTCGCATAGATCTTATAATCACAATTAAGTAATGTAATTGGACGCCAATTCTTTAAACTTTTTAAATCCCCTTTTTTCGGAATCAGCACAACCACACCCCCACGCATACTCTCCGCAACCTCCATATTCTCCCACATAAACTGACACACTTCAACTACATCCTTCCCCACCACATTCCATAACAACCGATAAAATTCCACAGGCAAACCATCCTCACCTGGAGTCTTATTTGCTGACATTTTCTGCACTACATCCCAAACTTCCTCACTTGATATACCACGCATAACAAAAGCCTGCTCAGCCTCTCCAAGTTTCCTTTCCAACACACTCAATACCTCATTCTCCAAATTCTCATCCCTCCACTTCTCTCCATACAATTCTTCATAAAAAACTGCAACTTCCTCACTCACACCATCACCAGACACAACACTACCATCCTCTTTCACAATCACATCAATAACCGGCTTTTTTGAAAAAACTTTTTTGAAAAAATAACGTGAACATTTTTCATCATGTTCCCTCTTATCTAATTTAGCTCTATACATAATACTCCTCCCTTTCTCCAACACAAACTCATTAATGTCCCTTTTAACACTCACAATTTCATTCTGAACATCCACACCACAGTCTCTCAATCTATACAAAAAGGATAGACGGGCATTTAACTTAACATATTGTTCCCTCTTAATAGCAGCAATTTTATAACCAAAAGACCTAAAAAAGGATTTTGTTTTCTTTTTAACCCATTCCCACCACAAAATAATGTTATCAAACTCACTTTTCCTTTCACGCCATTTTTTATATATGCATTCATACTGGTCTCTCACATCCACACTATCTAAATGTTTAATATTCATCTTCCACAAACCTCTCCCATACACAGCATTCTGACCCACATCAATCTCACACAGCAAAGACTCATGGTCCGAATAACAAACAGACCTCTGTCTGTAACTTAATGCATTAACATTCTCAGACAAAAAACAATAATCTAACTTAGAGTGAACATTCCCCCTATCTGCATGATAAGTGCATAAATTAGGACTAACTTTGCATAAATCCTGAATATCTTTAAACCTAAAATCTGAAACTAACTCAAATAATTTTCTTCCTGATATATCAAATGCTTTCTTACATAAGTCCACATTCATATCTCCAACTAAAATAATAGGTATTTTACCTTGAACATAAAATTTTAATTTCTCAAACAAATTTTTTCTTTCATTTTTGCATGCAGAAGCATACACATTTATAACACGAAACATAATACCTTTATAACATAAATTAACAGAAATACACCTACCAGGCTCAATAACTAAATAACTTTCAACAGAAATTTCAGGTGTTTTTTAAAGCCGAGGAACGTGCTTTCGATTCACCCAAAGTGCAAGAAAAAGTGATTTAATTTCAGGTGATTTAATTAAAACACCCACACCATCATTCTTATTCACTGAACTCCCAGACCACACACACCGACCATACACCCATTCATCCTGACTTACTGCGAACTCAATACCACATTCCTGCAAACAGAAAATTGAAGCATTCTCTTGTGCTAAAAAACTTAAAATAGCAGCTCTCCTAGCCTTATTTTTAAATACTCTCACATTTTGAGAACAAATAATAATGCTCATAACTATATACAAACACAAAGCAGGTATAACATAACCATTAGAAAATAGGTGATTCACTACCTGATATCATTTGCATATCAAGTCCCGGCAAACCTATTGAGAACACATAGTAAAACACAAAGCAGGTATAACAAAGTCATTAGAAAACAGGTGCTTCACCACCTGATAACATTTCATATCAAGTCCCGGCATATCTATTCACCACTTTCAGCAGTCTCCATAATGTCCGTTTCCAGCACTTCAAATGTGTTCCTGGTTTCTGGCGCCAAATTCGTACTCTCCTCACCACGTCTTTTTTTGGCGGACTTCCCACCATGCACCAGCTTGAAGCCATCATTATTTTCATCCTGGACATTATGTTTCCCACCACCCTCCCTGTTACACAAACTAGTCTCTCCAGAGGACTGAAACTCCTCTATGTTAGCAGGATCAGAGGGATGAACAGATTCAGCTGTGTGAACAGGGCTCTGCACTCCCTCAATCACCTCCTCCAGCTTCCTAAAGGCATCAGCCACAGCAACTTGTACATCCACAGGTTTCTGAGGAATAACTTTCAGTTTTTGAGGGGCCAACTTCCTCACAATTTCCGCCCCTCTTGCAGCACTTGCATAGCTTGGTCTTTTTGTACCAGGACAGTCTTTATAAACATGCCCTTCCTCACGGCACAGGTCACATTTTTTTGTGTTGGGGCAACTCCCCGCATGGTGACCAGTACCATTACAGTTCCGGCACACCTGTCCCTTAAGGCAGCTCTCTTTCACGTGGCCAAAAGAAAAACAATTGCGGCAATAATAAGGCTGTCCAGCATAGGATAAATATCCCCTATGTCCAGCAACTGAAAAACTAGCTGGGGGATGTTTAAAGCCACCAACACAACTGGGATCCACTTTCAGTTTCACAACAAATTTATATTTGCAATTAAAGATTCCCAGTACATTGGTCTGTTTTTCACCTCCACGCACAGAGTCACAATATTGGCGCAGAAAACTTTCAATTATAGCCACATCCGTGAAAGGGTTATAAACATGCACAAGGACAGTTTTTTCTTGAAACCCAAACAAAGGAGTAATCTTCACTCCCTCCATCATGGGGTCCTTGCTGAAATTTCTCAAACGTTCATAAACATCAAGGCACCTACCTTCCTGCTCAAAGGTGACCTCATAAGAACCCTTGCGAGGAGCCTCATTAACGCTGAATATTTCTGACTTGTCCACTCCAAGCTTCAGCATGATGATGTCCCGAACCAGGTAAACAACATTGTTCTTCACAGCACTTCCGGGATCCACCTCCAAACGAATGGTATTCTTCAGACCAGCCATCTCTCCAGGCAGAACTGTCGGCACGAAACCACAGAAAGAGAATCCCTTCCAGCAAACTGGGTAAACCCAGAGATCGCACCCTCAGGCGAGACCAAGGCAACTGCACTTGATCTTAGCCAAAAGGCCGAGAAGCGATAACCGTGAAAGGGGCGGGCCCAACAAGGTGCCCTTCATGGGCACTATCACTGCTTGCTGTCAGGGAGGCTGCCAGACAATTTTCCATGCACACTCTGGGCTGGGGGGCAGTCAACCACCAGTACACACAGCAGAACCTAAACCCATACCATTATTGCTAAGCAGCAAGACAGGGGCTCATTGCACTCCCACGGGGCCTTTTTAAATGCAATCCATAACCCGGATTTGCCAGGAACCCTTCTTACTCCTCCTACTTGCATGTGACACTGGGCTTAGGATCTGCATAGGAAACACACACACAAGCACACACCTACCTTTGTTGCCTGCAGATGCCTCCTTGGCTGTCCCCAAACGGTATCAAACCAACACCCACGGGAAGCTGTAAGCATAGAGGACATGCCTGCACCCCATTGGACTTACCTGTGTGGGTTAAACCCGGGTTATTTGACAACCTATGGCGGTGATGGTTCTGCTCAGGCAGAGCAGTGCTGATGCTCCTCATAAAGCTGTCGCTGCTGTGAAGGTTCTAGTTGACATCACAAATCCCTATGGTTACATACACAACAAAGCTGGGTTGTTGTTGTTTACACTCTGCAAGGCCTGTGGAAGTGAGTGACATCATAGCACTGTAGTTCTGAGGGTTCTAGATGGATGCAACAATCTCCTGTTGCTTCTATGAAGGCCATAATAGACGACATCACCAAACAGCTCCATAGTCACATACACAGCAAAGGAGAGATGTTGTTTACACCTAGTGATGTCAGTGGTATTGAGTGACATCACAGCACAGTGCTAAGGCTCCTGGGCCTGGACACAGCAGCGGCTGCAATATCTCAACGGAGAATACGTTTATATATATGTGTGTGTGTGCGCGTATATATATATATATATATATATATATATATATATATATATATATTTCTCCGCCAAAATCACTTTTAAACCCATTTCCACCTTTTTTTCCCTTCTCTTCCTCTTACTTTTTTTTCACGTTTTTTTTACGTTTTTCTCCTTTTCGCCTCTTTTCTGGGCGTATTATTCTTCTTTTTCTTCTTTTTTTTCGTCTAATGCATACCCCATCAGTGCAGCAATGCTTATTCAATACCGCCAGCAGATGGAGACACTGGGGGATAATTTTCTAAGGATTTATACTGATTTTTCCTGTCTGAATTTGTCGCACAGAAAGTTGCAGGCCAAATATGTGTGACATTTCTGCGACTTTAGCTTCTAGAGCATTTTTACAACATTATACATAGGTGCTGAATACATAAAAAGCGACTGTTCAGCGACAGACAAGTCGCATCGGCTGAAAGTAGGCCAGAATGTCAGTCCATGTTGGAGCAGGTTTAGATACAGTCTAAAGTATAGATCTCAAATTCTGTGCACAGAATTTAGCAAGGGCCTCGCACCTTCTGATGCATCAGGTAGGTGCACAATAGCATAGCCTAACCCTCTGTACTTTGGTCTATATTGATGCGGGACATAGACAGCCAGCTGATGACCAATCCATTAGTGCAATGGATGGCTGGAAGCATTTGTCTTTGCCTTTGCAATACCACAGAAGCAATGCATGGTCAATGTACAGCAATGACACACCTGTGTGAACAGCCAGGAGACCCCCCCCCCCCCCCCATGTTATGTTACATAGTTACATAGTTAGTACGGTCGAAAAAAGACATATGTCCATCAAGTTCAACCAGGGAATTAAGGGGTAGGGGTGTGGCGCGATATTGGGGAAGGGATGAGATTTTATATTTCTTCATAAGCATTAATCTTATTTTGTCAATTAGGAACATTCAGCACCCACCCGCTATCAAGGCAGCTGCCTATCATGTCATGCCCTACCTGCACAGGTGTGCTGGCTACTCAAATGATCCAATTAAGGAGGCCATTTAGTCAGCAGCAGCAGAAGTCCTGTGCCTGGACGCTCCAACAGCGGCCAGACACAAGCAGAAGCAGAAGCAGCAGAAGCAGCAGCAGCACCACCTTTTGTTTTTTGGCTGCAGCAGCAGCAAGGCCCACAGGGCTGGCTAGCTGGCTAGCCAGCAAGCAGGTAGCAATGAAAGTAGGAATCTTTCTTTTTAACCCTGTAAGGGGGTGGTGCACTGTACCCGAAGATACTGCCATATCGGGTCAATGCATAGGGCGACGGAAGCAAGCTTCGAAATCGGCCCCCGTTCTCAAAAATCCATTTAATATATGGTCCCCAGATAGGGGACGTATCAGATATTAAACTGATAAGAACAGATACTACACTTGATCTTAGCCAAAAGGCCGAGAAGCGATAACCGTGAAAGGGGCGGGCCCAACAAGGTGCCCTTCATGGGCACTATCACTGCTTGCTGTCAGGGAGGCTGCCAGACAATTTTCCATGCACACTCTGGGCTGGGGGGCAGTCAACCACCAGTACACACAGCAGAACCTAAACCCATACCATTATTGCTAAGCAGCAAGACAGGGGCCCATTGCACTCCCACGGGGCCTTTTTAAATGCAATCCATAACCCGGATTTGCCAGGAACCCTTCTTACTCCTCCTACTTGCATGTGACACTGGGCTTAGGATCTGCATAGGAAACACACACACAAGCACACACCTACCTTTGTTGCCTGCAGATGCCTCCTTGGCTGTCCCCAAACGGTATCAAACCAACACCCACGGGAAGCTGTAAGCATAGAGGACATGCCTGCACCCCATTGGACTTACCTGTGTGGGTTAAACCCGGGTTATTTGACAACCTATGGCGGTGATGGTTCTGCTCAGGCAGAGCAGTGCTGATGCTCCTCATAAAGCTGTCGCTGCTGTGAAGGTTCTAGGTGACATCACAAATCCCTATGGTTACATACACAACAAAGCTGGGTTGTTGTTGTTTACACTCTGCAAGGCCTGTGGAAGTGAGTGACATCATAGCACTGTAGTTCTGAGGGTTCTAGATGGATGCAACAATCTCCTGTTGCTTCTATGAAGGCCATAATAGACGACATCACCAAACAGCTCCATAGTCACATACACAGCAAAGGAGAGATGTTGTTTACACCTAGTGATGTCAGTGGTATTGAGTGACATCACAGCACAGTGCTAAGGCTCCTGGGCCTGGACACAGCAGCGGCTGCAATATCTCAACGGAGACTACGTTTATATATATGTGTGTGTGTGCGTGTATATATATATATATATATATATATATTTCTCCGCCGAAATCACTTTTAAACCCATTTCCACCTTTTTTTCCCTTCTCTTCCTCTTACTTTTTTTTCACGTTTTTTTACGTTTTTCTCCTTTTCGCCTCTTTTCTGGGCGTATTATTCTTCTTTTTCTTCTTTTTTTTCGTCTAATGCATACCCCATCAGTGCAGCAATGCTTATTCAATACCGCCAGCAGATGGAGACACTGGGGGATAATTTTCTAAGGATTTATACTGATTTTTCCTGTCTGAATTTGTCGCACAGAAAGTTGCAGGCCAAATATGTGTGACATTTCTGCGACTTTAGCTTCTAGAGCATTTTTACAACATTATACATAGGTGCTGAATACATAAAAAGCGACTGTTCAGCGACAGACAAGTCGCATCGGCTGAAAGTAGGCCAGAATGTCAGTCCATGTTGGAGCAGGTTTAGATACAGTCTAAAGTATAGATCTCAAAGTCTGTGCACAGAATTTAGCAAGGGCCTCGCACCTTCTGATGCATCAGGTAGGTGCACAATAGCATAGCCTAACCCTCTGTACTTTGGTCTATATTGATGCGGGACATAGACAGCCAGCTGATGACCAATCCATTAGTGCAATGGATGGCTGGAAGCATTTGTCTTTGCCTTTGCAATACCACAGAAGCAATGCATGGTCAATGTACAGCAATGACACACCTGTGTGAACAGCCAGGAGACCCCCCCCCCCCCCATGTTATGTTACATAGTTACATAGTTAGTACGGTCGAAAAAAGACATATGTCCATCAAGTTCAACCAGGGAATTAAGGGGTAGGGGTGTGGCGCGAAATTGGGGAAGGGATGAGATTTTATATTTCTTCATAAGCATTAATCTTATTTTGTCAATTAGGAACATTCAGCACCCACCCGCTATCAAGGCAGCTGCCTATCATGTCATGCCCTACCTGCACAGGTGTGCTGGCTACTCAAATGATCCAATTAAGGAGGCCATTTAGTCAGCAGCAGCAGAAGTCCTGTGCCTGGACGCTCCAACAGCGGCCAGACACAAGCAGAAGCAGAAGCAGCAGAAGCACCACCTTTTGTTTTTTGGCTGCAGCAGCAGCAAGGCCCACAGGGCTGGCTAGCTGGCTAGCCAGCAAGCAGGTAGCAATGAAAGTAGGAATCTTTCTTTTTAACCCTGTAAGGGGGTGGTGCACTGTACCCGAAGATACTGCCATATCGGGTCAATGCATAGGGCGACGGAAGCAAGCTTCGAAATCGGCCCCCGTTCTCAAAAATCCATTTAATATATGGTCCCCAGATAGGGGACGTATCAGATATTAAACTGATAAGAACAGATACTACACTTGATCTTAGCCAAAAGGCCGAGAAGCGATAACCGTGAAAGGGGCGGGCCCAACAAGGTGCCCTTCATGGGCACTATCACTGCTTGCTGTCAGGGAGGCTGCCAGACAATTTTCCATGCACACTCTGGGCTGGGGGGCAGTCAACCACCAGTACACACAGCAGAACCTAAACCCATACCATTATTGCTAAGCAGCAAGACAGGGGCCCATTGCACTCCCACGGGGCCTTTTTAAATGCAATCCATAACCCGGATTTGCCAGGAACCCTTCTTACTCCTCCTACTTGCATGTGACACTGGGCTTAGGATCTGCATAGGAAACACACACACAAGCACACACCTACCTTTGTTGCCTGCAGATGCCTCCTTGGCTGTCCCCAAACGGTATCAAACCAACACCCACGGGAAGCTGTAAGCATAGAGGACATGCCTGCACCCCATTGGACTTACCTGTGTGGGTTAAACCCGGGTTATTTGACAACCTATGGCGGTGATGGTTCTGCTCAGGCAGAGCAGTGCTGATGCTCCTCATAAAGCTGTCGCTGCTGTGAAGGTTCTAGGTGACATCACAAATCCCTATGGTTACATACACAACAAAGCTGGGTTGTTGTTGTTTACACTCTGCAAGGCCTGTGGAAGTGAGTGACATCATAGCACTGTAGTTCTGAGGGTTCTAGATGGATGCAACAATCTCCTGTTGCTTCTATGAAGGCCATAATAGACGACATCACCAAACAGCTCCATAGTCACATACACAGCAAAGGAGAGATGTTGTTTACACCTAGTGATGTCAGTGGTATTGAGTGACATCACAGCACAGTGCTAAGGCTCCTGGGCCTGGACACAGCAGCGGCTGCAAAATCTCAACGGAGAATACGTTTATATATATGTGTGTGTGTGCGCGTATATATATATATATATATATATATATATATATATATATATATATTTCTCCGCCGAAATCACTTTTAAACCCATTTCCACCTTTTTTTCCCTTCTCTTCCTCTTACTTTTTTTTCACGTTTTTTTACGTTTTTCTCCTTTTCGCCTCTTTTCTGGGCGTATTATTCTTCTTTTTCTTCTTTTTTTTCGTCTAATGCATACCCCATCAGTGCAGCAATGCTTATTCAATACCGCCAGCAGATGGAGACACTGGGGGATAATTTTCTAAGGATTTATACTGATTTTTCCTGTCTGAATTTGTCGCACAGAAAGTTGCAGGCCAAATATGTGTGACATTTCTGCGACTTTAGCTTCTAGAGCATTTTTACAACATTATACATAGGTGCTGAATACATAAAAAGCGACTGTTCAGCGACAGACAAGTCGCATCGGCTGAAAGTAGGCCAGAATGTCAGTCCATGTTGGAGCAGGTTTAGATACAGTCTAAAGTATAGATCTCAAAGTCTGTGCACAGAATTTAGCAAGGGCCTCGCACCTTCTGATGCATCAGGTAGGTGCACAATAGCATAGCCTAACCCTCTGTACTTTGGTCTATATTGATGCGGGACATAGACAGCCAGCTGATGACCAATCCATTAGTGCAATGGATGGCTGGAAGCATTTGTCTTTGCCTTTGCAATACCACAGAAGCAATGCATGGTCAATGTACAGCAATGACACACCTGTGTGAACAGCCAGGAGACCCCCCCCCCCCCATGTTATGTTACATAGTTACATAGTTAGTACGGTCGAAAAAAGACATATGTCCATCAAGTTCAACCAGGGAATTAAGGGGTAGGGGTGTGGCGCGATATTGGGGAAGGGATGAGATTTTATATTTCTTCATAAGCATTAATCTTATTTTGTCAATTAGGAACATTCAGCACCCACCCGCTATCAAGGCAGCTGCCTATCATGTCATGCCCTACCTGCACAGGTGTGCTGGCTACTCAAATGATCCAATTAAGGAGGCCATTTAGTCAGCAGCAGCAGAAGTCCTGTGCCTGGACGCTCCAACAGCGGCCAGACACAAGCAGAAGCAGAAGCAGCAGAAGCAGCAGCAGCACCACCTTTTGTTTTTTGGCTGCAGCAGCAGCAAGGCCCACAGGGCTGGCTAGCTGGCTAGCCAGCAAGCAGGTAGCAATGAAAGTAGGAATCTTTCTTTTTAACCCTGTAAGGGGGTGGTGCACTGTACCCGAAGATACTGCCATATCGGGTCAATGCATAGGGCGACGGAAGCAAGCTTCGAAATCGGCCCCCGTTCTCAAAAATCCATTTAATATATGGTCCCCAGATAGGGGACGTATCAGATATTAAACTGATAAGAACAGATACTACACTTGATCTTAGCCAAAAGGCCGAGAAGCGATAACCGTGAAAGGGGCGGGCCCAACAAGGTGCCCTTCATGGGCACTATCACTGCTTGCTGTCAGGGAGGCTGCCAGACAATTTTCCATGCACACTCTGGGCTGGGGGGCAGTCAACCACCAGTACACACAGCAGAACCTAAACCCATACCATTATTGCTAAGCAGCAAGACAGGGGCCCATTGCACTCCCACGGGGCCTTTTTAAATGCAATCCATAACCCGGATTTGCCAGGAACCCTTCTTACTCCTCCTACTTGCATGTGACACTGGGCTTAGGATCTGCATAGGAAACACACACACAAGCACACACCTACCTTTGTTGCCTGCAGATGCCTCCTTGGCTGTCCCCAAACGGTATCAAACCAACACCCACGGGAAGCTGTAAGCATAGAGGACATGCCTGCACCCCATTGGACTTACCTGTGTGGGTTAAACCCGGGTTATTTGACAACCTATGGCGGTGATGGTTCTGCTCAGGCAGAGCAGTGCTGATGCTCCTCATAAAGCTGTCGCTGCTGTGAAGGTTCTAGGTGACATCACAAATCCCTATGGTTACATACACAACAAAGCTGGGTTGTTGTTGTTTACACTCTGCAAGGCCTGTGGAAGTGAGTGACATCATAGCACTGTAGTTCTGAGGGTTCTAGATGGATGCAACAATCTCCTGTTGCTTCTATGAAGGCCATAATAGACGACATCACCAAACAGCTCCATAGTCACATACACAGCAAAGGAGAGATGTTGTTTACACCTAGTGATGTCAGTGGTATTGAGTGACATCACAGCACAGTGCTAAGGCTCCTGGGCCTGGACACAGCAGCGGCTGCAATATCTCAACGGAGAATACGTTTATATATATGTGTGTGTGTGCGCGTATATATATATATATATATATATATATATATATATATATATATATATATATTTCTCCGCCGAAATCACTTTTAAACCCATTTCCACCTTTTTTTCCCTTCTCTTCCTCTTACTTTTTTTTCACGTTTTCTTTACGTTTTTCTCCTTTTCGCCTCTTTTCTGGGCGTATTATTCTTCTTTTTCTTCTTTTTTTTCGTCTAATGCATACCCCATCAGTGCAGCAATGCTTATTCAATACTGCCAGCAGATGGAGACACTGGGGGATAATTTTCTAAGGATTTATACTGATTTTTCCTGTCTGAATTTGTCGCACAGAAAGTTGCAGGCCAAATATGTGTGACATTTCTGCGACTTTAGCTTCTAGAGCATTTTTACAACATTATACATAGGTGCTGAATACATAAAAAGCGACTGTTCAGCGACAGACAAGTCGCATCGGCTGAAAGTAGGCCAGAATGTCAGTCCATGTTGGAGCAGGTTTAGATACAGTCTAAAGTATAGATCTCAAAGTCTGTGCACAGAATTTAGCAAGGGCCTCGCACCTTCTGATGCATCAGGTAGGTGCACAATAGCATAGCCTAACCCTCTGTACTTTGGTCTATATTGATGCGGGACATAGACAGCCAGCTGATGACCAATCCATTAGTGCAATGGATGGCTGGAAGCATTTGTCTTTGCCTTTGCAATACCACAGAAGCAATGCATGGTCAATGTACAGCAATGACACACCTGTGTGAACAGCCAGGAGACCCCCCCCCCCCCCCCATGTTATGTTACATAGTTACATAGTTAGTACGGTCGAAAAAAGACATATGTCCATCAAGTTCAACCAGGGAATTAAGGGGTAGGGGTGTGGCGCGATATTGGGGAAGGGATGAGATTTTATATTTCTTCATAAGCATTAATCTTATTTTGTCAATTAGGAACATTCAGCACCCACCCGCTATCAAGGCAGCTGCCTATCATGTCATGCCCTACCTGCACAGGTGTGCTGGCTACTCAAATGATCCAATTAAGGAGGCCATTTAGTCAGCAGCAGCAGAAGTCCTGTGCCTGGACGCTCCAACAGCGGCCAGACACAAGCAGAAGCAGAAGCAGCAGAAGCAGCAGCAGCACCACCTTTTGTTTTTTGGCTGCAGCAGCAGCAAGGCCCACAGGGCTGGCTAGCTGGCTAGCCAGCAAGCAGGTAGCAATGAAAGTAGGAATCTTTCTTTTTAACCCTGTAAGGGGGTGGTGCACTGTACCCGAAGATACTGCCATATCGGGTCAATGCATAGGGCGACGGAAGCAAGCTTCGAAATCGGCCCCCGTTCTCAAAAATCCATTTAATATATGGTCCCCAGATAGGGGACGTATCAGATATTAAACTGATAAGAACAGATACTACACTTGATCTTAGCCAAAAGGCCGAGAAGCGATAACCGTGAAAGGGGCGGGCCCAACAAGGTGCCCTTCATGGGCACTATCACTGCTTGCTGTCAGGGAGGCTGCCAGACAATTTTCCATGCACACTCTGGGCTGGGGGGCAGTCAACCACCAGTACACACAGCAGAACCTAAACCCATACCATTATTGCTAAGCAGCAAGACAGGGGCCCATTGCACTCCCACGGGGCCTTTTTAAATGCAATCCATAACCCGGATTTGCCAGGAACCCTTCTTACTCCTCCTACTTGCATGTGACACTGGGCTTAGGATCTGCATAGGAAACACACACACAAGCACACACCTACCTTTGTTGCCTGCAGATGCCTCCTTGGCTGTCCCCAAACGGTATCAAACCAACACCCACGGGAAGCTGTAAGCATAGAGGACATGCCTGCACCCCATTGGACTTACCTGTGTGGGTTAAACCCGGGTTATTTGACAACCTATGGCGGTGATGGTTCTGCTCAGGCAGAGCAGTGCTGATGCTCCTCATAAAGCTGTCGCTGCTGTGAAGGTTCTAGGTGACATCACAAATCCCTATGGTTACATACACAACAAAGCTGGGTTGTTGTTGTTTACACTCTGCAAGGCCTGTGGAAGTGAGTGACATCATAGCACTGTAGTTCTGAGGGTTCTAGATGGATGCAACAATCTCCTGTTGCTTCTATGAAGGCCATAATAGACGACATCACCAAACAGCTCCATAGTCACATACACAGCAAAGGAGAGATGTTGTTTACACCTAGTGATGTCAGTGGTATTGAGTGACATCACAGCACAGTGCTAAGGCTCCTGGGCCTGGACACAGCAGCGGCTGCAATATCTCAACGGAGAATACGTTTATATATATGTGTGTGTGTGCGCGTATATATATATATATATATATATATATATATATATATATATATATTTCTCCGCCGAAATCACTTTTAAACCCATTTCCACCTTTTTTTCCCTTCTCTTCCTCTTACTTTTTTTTCACGTTTTTTTACGTTTTTCTCCTTTTCGCCTCTTTTCTGGGCGTATTATTCTTCTTTTTCTTCTTTTTTTTCGTCTAATGCATACCCCATCAGTGCAGCAATGCTTATTCAATACCGCCAGCAGATGGAGACACTGGGGGATAATTTTCTAAGGATTTATACTGATTTTTCCTGTCTGAATTTGTCGCACAGAAAGTTGCAGGCCAAATATGTGTGACATTTCTGCGACTTTAGCTTCTAGAGCATTTTTACAACATTATACATAGGTGCTGAATACATAAAAAGCGACTATTCAGCGACAGACAAGTCGCATCGGCTGAAAGTAGGCCAGAATGTCAGTCCATGTTGGAGCAGGTTTAGATACAGTCTAAAGTATAGATCTCAAAGTCTGTGCACAGAATTTAGCAAGGGCCTCGCACCTTCTGATGCATCAGGTAGGTGCACAATAGCATAGCCTAACCCTCTGTACTTTGGTCTATATTGATGCGGGACATAGACAGCCAGCTGATGACCAATCCATTAGTGCAATGGATGGCTGGAAGCATTTGTCTTTGCCTTTGCAATACCACAGAAGCAATGCATGGTCAATGTACAGCAATGACACACCTGTGTGAACAGCCAGGAGACCCCCCCCCCCCATGTTATGTTACATAGTTACATAGTTAGTACAGTCGAAAAAAGACATATGTCCATCAAGTTCAACCAGGGAATTAAGGGGTAGGGGTGTGGCGCGATATTGGGGAAGGGATGAGATTTTATATTTCTTCATAAGCATTAATCTTATTTTGTCAATTAGGAACATTCAGCACCCACCCGCTATCAAGGCAGCTGCCTATCATGTCATGCCCTACCTGCACAGGTGTGCTGGCTACTCAAATGATCCAATTAAGGAGGCCATTTAGTCAGCAGCAGCAGAAGTCCTGTGCCTGGACGCTCCAACAGCGGCCAGACACAAGCAGAAGCAGAAGCAGCAGAAGCAGCAGCAGCACCACCTTTTGTTTTTTGGCTGCAGCAGCAGCAAGGCCCACAGGGCTGGCTAGCTGGCTAGCCAGCAAGCAGGTAGCAATGAAAGTAGGAATCTTTCTTTTTAACCCTGTAAGGGGGTGGTGCACTGTACCCGAAGATACTGCCATATCGGGTCAATGCATAGGGCGACGGAAGCAAGCTTCGAAATCGGCCCCCGTTCTCAAAAATCCATTTAATATATGGTCCCCAGATAGGGGACGTATCAGATATTAAACTGATAAGAACAGATACTACACTTGATCTTAGCCAAAAGGCCGAGAAGCGATAACCGTGAAAGGGGCGGGCCCAACAAGGTGCCCTTCATGGGCACTATCACTGCTTGCTGTCAGGGAGGCTGCCAGACAATTTTCCATGCACACTCTGGGCTGGGGGGCAGTCAACCACCAGTACACACAGCAGAACCTAAACCCATACCATTATTGCTAAGCAGCAAGACAGGGGCCCATTGCACTCCCACGGGGCCTTTTTAAATGCAATCCATAACCCGGATTTGCCAGGAACCCTTCTTACTCCTCCTACTTGCATGTGACACTGGGCTTAGGATCTGCATAGGAAACACACACACAAGCACACACCTACCTTTGTTGCCTGCAGATGCCTCCTTGGCTGTCCCCAAACGGTATCAAACCAACACCCACGGGAAGCTGTAAGCATAGAGGACATGCCTGCACCCCATTGGACTTACCTGTGTGGGTTAAACCCGGGTTATTTGACAACCTATGGCGGTGATGGTTCTGCTCAGGCAGAGCAGTGCTGATGCTCCTCATAAAGCTGTCGCTGCTGTGAAGGTTCTAGGTGACATCACAAATCCCTATGGTTACATACACAACAAAGCTGGGTTGTTGTTGTTTACACTCTGCAAGGCCTGTGGAAGTGAGTGACATCATAGCACTGTAGTTCTGAGGGTTCTAGATGGATGCAACAATCTCCTGTTGCTTCTATGAAGGCCATAATAGACGACATCACCAAACAGCTCCATAGTCACATACACAGCAAAGGAGAGATGTTGTTTACACCTAGTGATGTCAGTGGTATTGAGTGACATCACAGCACAGTGCTAAGGCTCCTGGGCCTGGACACAGCAGCGGCTGCAATATCTCAACGGAGAATACGTTTATATATATGTGTGTGTGTGCGCGTATATATATATATATATATATATATATATATATATATATATATTTCTCCGCCGAAATCACTTTTAAACCCATTTCCACCTTTTTTTCCCTTCTCTTCCTCTTACTTTTTTTTCACGTTTTTTTACGTTTTTCTCCTTTTCGCCTCTTTTCTGGGCGTATTATTCTTCTTTTTCTTCTTTTTTTTCGTCTAATGCATACCCCATCAGTGCAGCAATGCTTATTCAATACCGCCAGCAGATGGAGACACTGGGGGATAATTTTCTAAGGATTTATACTGATTTTTCCTGTCTGAATTTGTCGCACAGAAAGTTGCAGGCCAAATATGTGTGACATTTCTGCGACTTTAGCTTCTAGAGCATTTTTACAACATTATACATAGGTGCTGAATACATAAAAAGCGACTATTCAGCGACAGACAAGTCGCATCGGCTGAAAGTAGGCCAGAATGTCAGTCCATGTTGGAGCAGGTTTAGATACAGTCTAAAGTATAGATCTCAAAGTCTGTGCACAGAATTTAGCAAGGGCCTCGCACCTTCTGATGCATCAGGTAGGTGCACAATAGCATAGCCTAACCCTCTGTACTTTGGTCTATATTGATGCGGGACATAGACAGCCAGCTGATGACCAATCCATTAGTGCAATGGATGGCTGGAAGCATTTGTCTTTGCCTTTGCAATACCACAGAAGCAATGCATGGTCAATGTACAGCAATGACACACCTGTGTGAACAGCCAGGAGACCCCCCCCCCCCCCCCCCCATGTTATGTTACATAGTTACATAGTTAGTACGGTCGAAAAAAGACATATGTCCATCAAGTTCAACCAGGGAATTAAGGGGTAGGGGTGTGGCGCGATATTGGGGAAGGGATGAGATTTTATATTTCTTCATAAGCATTAATCTTATTTTGTCAATTAGGAACATTCAGCACCCACCCGCTATCAAGGCAGCTGCCTATCATGTCATGCCCTACCTGCACAGGTGTGCTGGCTACTCAAATGATCCAATTAAGGAGGCCATTTAGTCAGCAGCAGCAGAAGTCCTGTGCCTGGACGCTCCAACAGCGGCCAGACACAAGCAGAAGCAGAAGCAGCAGAAGCAGCAGCAGCACCACCTTTTGTTTTTTGGCTGCAGCAGCAGCAAGGCCCACAGGGCTGGCTAGCTGGCTAGCCAGCAAGCAGGTAGCAATGAAAGTAGGAATCTTTCTTTTTAACCCTGTAAGGGGGTGGTGCACTGTACCCGAAGATACTGCCATATCGGGTCAATGCATAGGGCGACGGAAGCAAGCTTCGAAATCGGCCCCCGTTCTCAAAAATCCATTTAATATATGGTCCCCAGATAGGGGACGTATCAGATATTAAACTGATAAGAACAGATACTACACTTGATCTTAGCCAAAAGGCCGAGAAGCGATAACCGTGAAAGGGGCGGGCCCAACAAGGTGCCCTTCATGGGCACTATCACTGCTTGCTGTCAGGGAGGCTGCCAGACAATTTTCCATGCACACTCTGGGCTGGGGGGCAGTCAACCACCAGTACACACAGCAGAACCTAAACCCATACCATTATTGCTAAGCAGCAAGACAGGGGCCCATTGCACTCCCACAGGGCCTTTTTAAATGCAATCCATAACCCGGATTTGCCAGGAACCCTTCTTACTCCTCCTACTTGCATGTGACACTGGGCTTAGGATCTGCATAGGAAACACACACACAAGCACACACCTACCTTTGTTGCCTGCAGATGCCTCCTTGGCTGTCCCCAAACGGTATCAAACCAACACCCACGGGAAGCTGTAAGCATAGAGGACATGCCTGCACCCCATTGGACTTACCTGTGTGGGTTAAACCCGGGTTATTTGACAACCTATGGCGGTGATGGTTCTGCTCAGGCAGAGCAGTGCTGATGCTCCTCATAAAGCTGTCGCTGCTGTGAAGGTTCTAGGTGACATCACAAATCCCTATGGTTACATACACAACAAAGCTGGGTTGTTGTTGTTTACACTCTGCAAGGCCTGTGGAAGTGAGTGACATCATAGCACTGTAGTTCTGAGGGTTCTAGATGGATGCAACAATCTCCTGTTGCTTCTATGAAGGCCATAATAGACGACATCACCAAACAGCTCCATAGTCACATACACAGCAAAGGAGAGATGTTGTTTACACCTAGTGATGTCAGTGGTATTGAGTGACATCACAGCACAGTGCTAAGGCTCCTGGGCCTGGACACAGCAGCGGCTGCAATATCTCAACGGAGAATACGTTTATATATATGTGTGTGTGTGCGCGTATATATATATATATATATATATATATATATATATATATATATATTTCTCCGCCGAAATCACTTTTAAACCCATTTCCACCTTTTTTTCCCTTCTCTTCCTCTTACTTTTTTTTCACGTTTTTTTACGTTTTTCTCCTTTTCGCCTCTTTTCTGGGCGTATTATTCTTCTTTTTCTTCTTTTTTTTCGTCTAATGCATACCCCATCAGTGCAGCAATGCTTATTCAATACCGCCAGCAGATGGAGACACTGGGGGATAATTTTCTAAGGATTTATACTGATTTTTCCTGTCTGAATTTGTCGCACAGAAAGTTGCAGGCCAAATATGTGTGACATTTCTGCGACTTTAGCTTCTAGAGCATTTTTACAACATTATACATAGGTGCTGAATACATAAAAAGCGACTGTTCAGCGACAGACAAGTCGCATCGGCTGAAAGTAGGCCAGAATGTCAGTCCATGTTGGAGCAGGTTTAGATACAGTCTAAAGTATAGATCTCAAAGTCTGTGCACAGAATTTAGCAAGGGCCTCGCACCTTCTGATGCATCAGGTAGGTGCACAATAGCATAGCCTAACCCTCTGTACTTTGGTCTATATTGATGCGGGACATAGACAGCCAGCTGATGACCAATCCATTAGTGCAATGGATGGCTGGAAGCATTTGTCTTTGCCTTTGCAATACCACAGAAGCAATGCATGGTCAATGTACAGCAATGACACACCTGTGTGAACAGCCAGGAGACCCCCCCCCCCCATGTTATGTTACATAGTTACATAGTTAGTACGGTCGAAAAAAGACATATGTCCATCAAGTTCAACCAGGGAATTAAGGGGTAGGGGTGTGGCGCGATATTGGGGAAGGGATGAGATTTTATATTTCTTCATAAGCATTAATCTTATTTTGTCAATTAGGAACATTCAGCACCCACCCGCTATCAAGGCAGCTGCCTATCATGTCATGCCCTACCTGCACAGGTGTGCTGGCTACTCAAATGATCCAATTAAGGAGGCCATTTAGTCAGCAGCAGCAGAAGTCCTGTGCCTGGACGCTCCAACAGCGGCCAGACACAAGCAGAAGCAGAAGCAGCAGAAGCAGCAGCAGCACCACCTTTTGTTTTTTGGCTGCAGCAGCAGCAAGGCCCACAGGGCTGGCTAGCTGGCTAGCCAGCAAGCAGGTAGCAATGAAAGTAGGAATCTTTCTTTTTAACCCTGTAAGGGGGTGGTGCACTGTACCCGAAGATACTGCCATATCGGGTCAATGCATAGGGCGACGGAAGCAAGCTTCGAAATCGGCCCCCGTTCTCAAAAATCCATTTAATATATGGTCCCCAGATAGGGGACGTATCAGATATTAAACTGATAAGAACAGATACTACACTTGATCTTAGCCAAAAGGCCGAGAAGCGATAACCGTGAAAGGGGCGGGCCCAACAAGGTGCCCTTCATGGGCACTATCACTGCTTGCTGTCAGGGAGGCTGCCAGACAATTTTCCATGCACACTCTGGGCTGGGGGGCAGTCAACCACCAGTACACACAGCAGAACCTAAACCCATACCATTATTGCTAAGCAGCAAGACAGGGGCCCATTGCACTCCCACGGGGCCTTTTTAAATGCAATCCATAACCCGGATTTGCCAGGAACCCTTCTTACTCCTCCTACTTGCATGTGACACTGGGCTTAGGATCTGCATAGGAAACACACACACAAGCACACACCTACCTTTGTTGCCTGCAGATGCCTCCTTGGCTGTCCCCAAACGGTATCAAACCAACACCCACGGGAAGCTGTAAGCATAGAGGACATGCCTGCACCCCATTGGACTTACCTGTGTGGGTTAAACCCGGGTTATTTGACAACCTATGGCGGTGATGGTTCTGCTCAGGCAGAGCAGTGCTGATGCTCCTCATAAAGCTGTCGCTGCTGTGAAGGTTCTAGGTGACATCACAAATCCCTATGGTTACATACACAACAAAGCTGGGTTGTTGTTGTTTACACTCTGCAAGGCCTGTGGAAGTGAGTGACATCATAGCACTGTAGTTCTGAGGGTTCTAGATGGATGCAACAATCTCCTGTTGCTTCTATGAAGGCCATAATAGACGACATCACCAAACAGCTCCATAGTCACATACACAGCAAAGGAGAGATGTTGTTTACACCTAGTGATGTCAGTGGTATTGAGTGACATCACAGCACAGTGCTAAGGCTCCTGGGCCTGGACACAGCAGCGGCTGCAATATCTCAACGGAGAATACGTTTATATATATGTGTGTGTGTGCGCGTATATATATATATATATATATATATATATATATATATATATATATATATTTCTCCGCCGAAATCACTTTTAAACCCATTTCCACCTTTTTTTCCCTTCTCTTCCTCTTACTTTTTTTTCACGTTTTTTTACGTTTTTCTCCTTTTCGCCTCTTTTCTGGGCGTATTATTCTTCTTTTTCTTCTTTTTTTTCGTCTAATGCATACCCCATCAGTGCAGCAATGCTTATTCAATACCGCCAGCAGATGGAGACACTGGGGGATAATTTTCTAAGGATTTATACTGATTTTTCCTGTCTGAATTTGTCGCACAGAAAGTTGCAGGCCAAATATGTGTGACATTTCTGCGACTTTAGCTTCTAGAGCATTTTTACAACATTATACATAGGTGCTGAATACATAAAAAGCGACTGTTCAGCGACAGACAAGTCGCATCGGCTGAAAGTAGGCCAGAATGTCAGTCCATGTTGGAGCAGGTTTAGATACAGTCTAAAGTATAGATCTCAAAGTCTGTGCACAGAATTTAGCAAGGGCCTCGCACCTTCTGATGCATCAGGTAGGTGCACAATAGCATAGCCTAACCCTCTGTACTTTGGTCTATATTGATGCGGGACATAGACAGCCAGCTGATGACCAATCCATTAGTGCAATGGATGGCTGGAAGCATTTGTCTTTGCCTTTGCAATACCACAGAAGCAATGCATGGTCAATGTACAGCAATGACACACCTGTGTGAACAGCCAGGAGACCCCCCCCCCCCCCATGTTATGTTACATAGTTACATAGTTAGTACGGTCGAAAAAAGACATATGTCCATCAAGTTCAACCAGGGAATTAAGGGGTAGGGGTGTGGCGCGATATTGGGGAAGGGATGAGATTTTATATTTCTTCATAAGCATTAATCTTATTTTGTCAATTAGGAACATTCAGCACCCACCCGCTATCAAGGCAGCTGCCTATCATGTCATGCCCTACCTGCACAGGTGTGCTGGCTACTCAAATGATCCAATTAAGGAGGCCATTTAGTCAGCAGCAGCAGAAGTCCTGTGCCTGGACGCTCCAACAGCGGCCAGACACAAGCAGAAGCAGAAGCAGCAGAAGCAGCAGCAGCACCACCTTTTGTTTTTTGGCTGCAGCAGCAGCAAGGCCCACAGGGCTGGCTAGCTGGCTAGCCAGCAAGCAGGTAGCAATGAAAGTAGGAATCTTTCTTTTTAACCCTGTAAGGGGGTGGTGCACTGTACCCGAAGATACTGCCATATCGGGTCAATGCATAGGGCGACGGAAGCAAGCTTCGAAATCGGCCCCCGTTCTCAAAAATCCATTTAATATATGGTCCCCAGATAGGGGACGTATCAGATATTAAACTGATAAGAACAGATACTACACTTGATCTTAGCCAAAAGGCCGAGAAGCGATAACCGTGAAAGGGGCGGGCCCAACAAGGTGCCCTTCATGGGCACTATCACTGCTTGCTGTCAGGGAGGCTGCCAGACAATTTTCCATGCACACTCTGGGCTGGGGGGCAGTCAACCACCAGTACACACAGCAGAACCTAAACCCATACCATTATTGCTAAGCAGCAAGACAGGGGCCCATTGCACTCCCACGGGGCCTTTTTAAATGCAATCCATAACCCGGATTTGCCAGGAACCCTTCTTACTCCTCCTACTTGCATGTGACACTGGGCTTAGGATCTGCATAGGAAACACACACACAAGCACACACCTACCTTTGTTGCCTGCAGATGCCTCCTTGGCTGTCCCCAAACGGTATCAAACCAACACCCACGGGAAGCTGTAAGCATAGAGGACATGCCTGCACCCCATTGGACTTACCTGTGTGGGTTAAACCCGGGTTATTTGACAACCTATGGCGGTGATGGTTCTGCTCAGGCAGAGCAGTGCTGATGCTCCTCATAAAGCTGTCGCTGCTGTGAAGGTTCTAGGTGACATCACAAATCCCTATGGTTACATACACAACAAAGCTGGGTTGTTGTTGTTTACACTCTGCAAGGCCTGTGGAAGTGAGTGACATCATAGCACTGTAGTTCTGAGGGTTCTAGATGGATGCAACAATCTCCTGTTGCTTCTATGAAGGCCATAATAGACGACATCACCAAACAGCTCCATAGTCACATACACAGCAAAGGAGAGATGTTGTTTACACCTAGTGATGTCAGTGGTATTGAGTGACATCACAGCACAGTGCTAAGGCTCCTGGGCCTGGACACAGCAGCGGCTGCAATATCTCAACGGAGAATACGTTTATATATATGTGTGTGTGTGCGCGTATATATATATATATATATATATATATATATATTTCTCCGCCGAAATCACTTTTAAACCCATTTCCACCTTTTTTTCCCTTCTCTTCCTCTTACTTTTTTTTCACGTTTTTTTACGTTTTTCTCCTTTTCGCCTCTTTTCTGGGCGTATTATTCTTCTTTTTCTTCTTTTTTTTCGTCTAATGGATACCCTATCAGTGCAGCAATGCTTATTCAATACCGCCAGCAGATGGAGACACTGGGGGATAATTTTCTAAGGATTTATACTGATTTTTCCTGTCTGAATTTGTCGCACAGAAAGTTGCAGGCCAAATATGTGTGACATTTCTGCGACTTTAGCTTCTAGAGCATTTTTACAACATTATACATAGGTGCTGAATACATAAAAAGCGACTGTTCAGCGACAGACAAGTCGCATCGGCTGAAAGTAGGCCAGAATGTCAGTCCATGTTGGAGCAGGTTTAGATACAGTCTAAAGTATAGATCTCAAAGTCTGTGCACAGAATTTAGCAAGGGCCTCGCACCTTCTGATGCATCAGGTAGGTGCACAATAGCATAGCCTAACCCTCTGTACTTTGGTCTATATTGATGCGGGACATAGACAGCCAGCTGATGACCAATCCATTAGTGCAATGGATGGCTGGAAGCATTTGTCTTTGCCTTTGCAATACCACAGAAGCAATGCATGGTCAATGTACAGCAATGACACACCTGTGTGAACAGCCAGGAGACCCCCCCCCCCCCCATGTTATGTTACATAGTTACATAGTTAGTACGGTCGAAAAAAGACATATGTCCATCAAGTTCAACCAGGGAATTAAGGGGTAGGGGTGTGGCGCGATATTGGGGAAGGGATGAGATTTTATATTTCTTCATAAGCATTAATCTTATTTTGTCAATTAGGAACATTCAGCACCCACCCGCTATCAAGGCAGCTGCCTATCATGTCATGCCCTACCTGCACAGGTGTGCTGGCTACTCAAATGATCCAATTAAGGAGGCCATTTAGTCAGCAGCAGCAGAAGTCCTGTGCCTGGACGCTCCAACAGCGGCCAGACACAAGCAGAAGCAGAAGCAGCAGAAGCAGCAGCAGCACCACCTTTTGTTTTTTGGCTGCAGCAGCAGCAAGGCCCACAGGGCTGGCTAGCTGGCTAGCCAGCAAGCAGGTAGCAATGAAAGTAGGAATCTTTCTTTTTAACCCTGTAAGGGGGTGGTGCACTGTACCCGAAGATACTGCCATATCGGGTCAATGCATAGGGCGACGGAAGCAAGCTTCGAAATCGGCCCCCGTTCTCAAAAATCCATTTAATATATGGTCCCCAGATAGGGGACGTATCAGATATTAAACTGATAAGAACAGATACTACACTTGATCTTAGCCAAAAGGCCGAGAAGCGATAACCGTGAAAGGGGCGGGCCCAACAAGGTGCCCTTCATGGGCACTATCACTGCTTGCTGTCAGGGAGGCTGCCAGACAATTTTCCATGCACACTCTGGGCTGGGGGGCAGTCAACCACCAGTACACACAGCAGAACCTAAACCCATACCATTATTGCTAAGCAGCAAGACAGGGGCCCATTGCACTCCCACGGGGCCTTTTTAAATGCAATCCATAACCCGGATTTGCCAGGAACCCTTCTTACTCCTCCTACTTGCATGTGACACTGGGCTTAGGATCTGCATAGGAAACACACACACAAGCACACACCTACCTTTGTTGCCTGCAGATGCCTCCTTGGCTGTCCCCAAACGGTATCAAACCAACACCCACGGGAAGCTGTAAGCATAGAGGACATGCCTGCACCCCATTGGACTTACCTGTGTGGGTTAAACCCGGGTTATTTGACAACCTATGGCGGTGATGGTTCTGCTCAGGCAGAGCAGTGCTGATGCTCCTCATAAAGCTGTCGCTGCTGTGAAGGTTCTAGGTGACATCACAAATCCCTATGGTTACATACACAACAAAGCTGGGTTGTTGTTGTTTACACTCTGCAAGGCCTGTGGAAGTGAGTGACATCATAGCACTGTAGTTCTGAGGGTTCTAGATGGATGCAACAATCTCCTGTTGCTTCTATGAAGGCCATAATAGACGACATCACCAAACAGCTCCATAGTCACATACACAGCAAAGGAGAGATGTTGTTTACACCTAGTGATGTCAGTGGTATTGAGTGACATCACAGCACAGTGCTAAGGCTCCTGGGCCTGGACACAGCAGCGGCTGCAATATCTCAACGGAGAATACGTTTATATATATGTGTGTGTGTGCGCGTATATATATATATATATATATATATTTCTCCGCCGAAATCACTTTTAAACCCATTTCCACCTTTTTTTCCCTTCTCTTCCTCTTACTTTTTTTTCACGTTTTTTTACGTTTTTCTCCTTTTCGCCTCTTTTCTGGGCGTATTATTCTTCTTTTTCTTCTTTTTTTTCGTCTAATGCATACCCCATCAGTGCAGCAATGCTTATTCAATACCGCCAGCAGATGGAGACACTGGGGGATAATTTTCTAAGGATTTATACTGATTTTTCCTGTCTGAATTTGTCGCACAGAAAGTTGCAGGCCAAATATGTGTGACATTTCTGCGACTTTAGCTTCTAGAGCATTTTTACAACATTATACATAGGTGCTGAATACATAAAAAGCAACTGTTCAGCGACAGACAAGTTGCATCGGCTGAAAGTAGGCCAGAATGTCAGTCCATGTTGGAGCAGGTTTAGATACAGTCTAAAGTATAGATCTCAAAGTCTGTGCACAGAATTTAGCAAGGGCCTCGCACCTTCTGATGCATCAGGTAGGTGCACAATAGCATAGCCTAACCCTCTGTACTTTGGTCTATATTGATGCGGGACATAGACAGCCAGCTGATGACCAATCCATTAGTGCAATGGATGGCTGGAAGCATTTGTCTTTGCCTTTGCAATACCACAGAAGCAATGCATGGTCAATGTACAGCAATGACACACCTGTGTGAACAGCCAGGAGACCCCCCCCCCCCCCATGTTATGTTACATAGTTACATAGTTAGTACGGTCGAAAAAAGACATATGTCCATCAAGTTCAACCAGGGAATTAAGGGGTAGGGGTGTGGCGCGATATTGGGGAAGGGATGAGATTTTATATTTCTTCATAAGCATTAATCTTATTTTGTCAATTAGGAACATTCAGCACCCACCCGCTATCAAGGCAGCTGCCTATCATGTCATGCCCTACCTGCACAGGTGTGCTGGCTACTCAAATGATCCAATTAAGGAGGCCATTTAGTCAGCAGCAGCAGAAGTCCTGTGCCTGGACGCTCCAACAGCGGCCAGACACAAGCAGAAGCAGAAGCAGCAGAAGCAGCAGCAGCACCACCTTTTGTTTTTTGGCTGCAGCAGCAGCAAGGCCCACAGGGCTGGCTAGCTGGCTAGCCAGCAAGCAGGTAGCAATGAAAGTAGGAATCTTTCTTTTTAACCCTGTAAGGGGGTGGTGCACTGTACCCGAAGATACTGCCATATCGGGTCAATGCATAGGGCAACGGAAGCAAGCTTCGAAATCGGCCCCCGTTCTCAAAAATCCATTTAATATATGGTCCCCAGATAGGGGACGTATCAGATATTAAACTGATAAGAACAGATACCACACTTGATCTTAGCCAAAAGGCCGAGAAGCGATAACCGTGAAAGGGGCGGGCCCAACAAGGTGCCCTTCATGGGCACTATCACTGCTTGCTGTCAGGGAGGCTGCCAGACAATTTTCCATGCACACTCTGGGCTGGGGGGCAGTCAACCACCAGTACACACAGCAGAACCTAAACCCATACCATTATTGCTAAGCAGCAAGACAGGGGCCCATTGCACTCCCACGGGGCCTTTTTAAATGCAATCCATAACCCGGATTTGCCAGGAACCCTTCTTACTCCTCCTACTTGCATGTGACACTGGGCTTAGGATCTGCATAGGAAACACACACACAAGCACACACCTACCTTTGTTGCCTGCAGATGCCTCCTTGGCTGTCCCCAAACGGTATCAAACCAACACCCACGGGAAGCTGTAAGCATAGAGGACATGCCTGCACCCCATTGGACTTACCTGTGTGGGTTAAACCCGGGTTATTTGACAACCTATGGCGGTGATGGTTCTGCTCAGACAGAGCAGTGCTGATGCTCCTCATAAAGCTGTCGCTGCTGTGAAGGTTCTAGGTGACATCACAAATCGCTATGGTTACATACACAACAAAGCTGGGTTGTTGTTGTTTACACTCTGCAAGGCCTGTGGAAGTGAGTGACATCATAGCACTGTAGTTCTGAGGGTTCTAGATGGATGCAACAATCTCCTGTTGCTTCTATGAAGGCCATAATAGACGACATCACCAAACAGCTCCATAGTCACATACACAGCAAAGGAGAGATGTTGTTTACACCTAGTGATGTCAGTGGTATTGAGTGACATCACAGCACAGTGCTAAGGCTCCTGGGCCTGGACACAGCAGCGGCTGCAATATCTCAACGGAGAATATGTTTATATATATGTGTGTGTGTGCGCGTATATATATATATATATATATATATATATATATATATATTTCTCCGCCGAAATCACTTTTAAACCCATTTCCACCTTTTTTTCCCTTCTCTTCCTCTTACTTTTTTTTCACGTTTTTTTACGTTTTTCTCCTTTTCGCCTCTTTTCTGGGCGTATTATTCTTCTTTTTCTTCTTTTTTTTCGTCTAATGCATACCCCATCAGTGCAGCAATGCTTATTCAATACCGCCAGCAGATGGAGACACTGGGGGATAATTTTCTAAGGATTTATACTGATTTTTCCTGTCTGAATTTGTCGCACAGAAAGTTGCAGGCCAAATATGTGTGACATTTCTGCGACTTTAGCTTCTAGAGCATTTTTACAACATTATACATAGGTGCTGAATACATAAAAAGCGACTGTTCAGCGACAGACAAGTCGCATCGGCTGAAAGTAGGCCAGAATGTCAGTCCATGTTGGAGCAGGTTTAGATACAGTCTAAAGTATAGATCTCAAAGTCTGTGCACAGAATTTAGCAAGGGCCTCGCACCTTCTGATGCATCAGGTAGGTGCACAATAGCATAGCCTAACCCTCTGTACTTTGGTCTATATTGATGCGGGACATAGACAGCCAGCTGATGACCAATCCATTAGTGCAATGGATGGCTGGAAGCATTTGTCTTTGCCTTTGCAATACCACAGAAGCAATGCATGGTCAATGTACAGCAATGACACACCTGTGTGAACAGCCAGGAGACCCCCCCCCCCCCATGTTATGTTACATAGTTACATAGTTAGTACGGTCGAAAAAAGACATATGTCCATCAAGTTCAACCAGGGAATTAAGGGGTAGGGGTGTGGCGCGATATTGGGGAAGGGATGAGATTTTATATTTCTTCATAAGCATTAATCTTATTTTGTCAATTAGGAACATTCAGCACCCACCCGCTATCAAGGCAGCTGCCTATCATGTCATGCCCTACCTGCACAGGTGTGCTGGCTACTCAAATGATCCAATTAAGGAGGCCATTTAGTCAGCAGCAGCAGAAGTCCTGTGCCTGGACGCTCCAACAGCGGCCAGACACAAGCAGAAGCAGAAGCAGCAGAAGCAGCAGCAGCACCACCTTTTGTTTTTTGGCTGCAGCAGCAGCAAGGCCCACAGGGCTGGCTAGCTGGCTAGCCAGCAAGCAGGTAGCAATGAAAGTAGGAATCTTTCTTTTTAACCCTGTAAGGGGGTGGTGCACTGTACCCGAAGATACTGCCATATCGGGTCAATGCATAGGGCGACGGAAGCAAGCTTCGAAATCGGCCCCCGTTCTCAAAAATCCATTTAA